>NC_064807.1:34568161-34611455 GCF_023721935.1 Panthera uncia
ATTTATTATGTCTGTTTAAAAGGTAGAATCTGAAAATTTGGAATATTTTATGGCAATTACCTTTTATTTCTTCACATAGTATGTCAAAATATTAATTCAAAATTATTGTTACTAGTTATCAAAAGAAAAGGAACCATAAAAATAAAAGACCTGAAGTAAAAATAAAATCTTCTGACATGCTGAAAGCAGCAAATATTTTACCCCAGTGGACACACAGGTTGACTGTTCATTTATGAAGGAAAGGAATATTCAAGGATATATAAAAACATATTCAAGGATATATACTAATGATACAAACATATTACTGGAGATTTTGTCTACCAGGTGGGATATACTAAAGATTTTTTGTTATCTGTTTAGCTATTAGGAAATGGAATCTTCTTTGTGAATTGAATTTTTAGAAAAGTACTATGCATACAGTTTGGGATATCCTATAGTTAAAAGTCGATGTACTGAGTTTTTAAAAGATTGATTCACTAATGTTCTGTTTAGTCTTATTCCTCAGCTTATCTCCAGAAACTCTGAGGCTAGTATTTTTATTTCAGGGAGAGACAGATGAAGTCCAAACTCACTTTCTCCCAATGTGGCTGTAAGAGTTGCCGCTGTGTCAGCGATGGGGAGATGAAAATGTGCTGGAGACACAAGCTTGCAGGGAGCCTGCAGAAGCTGCACTGTAACTCAAGCATCAGTGTGAACTTGATGAGCAGATACTTCATTGGTGCGTCACTGACCATTATCCCTAGAAGTGATGGTGGGTAGCTAATGGAGAAAATTTAATTTTTTCCTTGTAACTATATTTTAAAAAACTTGTAGAATACCTTGAGGTTTAAGAAATATTTATGTTCATAGGAGATGGTTCTATTATAAAATATTTTTGCAAAATATATGAAAATAAGCATTGTGTTTGTTAAAATAAATTTAAAGTGGTACATAATGATGTAATAAAATTGTATTTTACAGTTATATTTTTATTCCATCATTCTATTAACATTGAAGCATTTACTGAATCCTGAAGTCGACTTCATGAAAATTAAAAGAGCTTTTATTACTGACTTGTTGTTTTTGAAAATCCAATATTCATTCTAATAGGTAGTACTGTTTAAAATGTCGGTGTAATGAGCTACACTATGGTCTGCAGCAAAAATGATGTTTTCACAGCTGCTCTATGCCTGGAGTCAGTCATGTCCTTTATGATACCTTGCCTCTGCATGGGCTCTTATCCCTAACATTTGCCTTTTAAAATCTCTATAGAGATCTAACAGAAAAATCACAAGAACAGCATCTTTTGTGTTTCTCTTTCTCTGGAATACCAAAGCAGCAGTGTATCTTCCCATATTTAAAAAAGAAAGAAAGAAAAATGTTTTAATCTTTCATTTTCCAATATAAAGTTTTTAGCCAAAAGGGTATTTATTAAAAGAAAATAGATCTGTCACTCACTAATTCAATGACTAACTGCATAAGCTTAAAACTTACTCTTTCTGTGAGTATCAGACAAAAGTGAAACAAACTGGAATTTTCAGTCCTCTTTCAGAAAAAAAGAAAAAATATATATATCCTATGAGCCTAGCAATTAAATCTAAAAAAGCTTATCTAGACTGAAGGCAAAGTAGATATGAAAGTAGAGGTGAGTAACTACAGTTTAATTCTTAGCTTATTTCCCCCTAAATTTTGACCAGAAGAAGTCAACTTGTCAGAAGTTTATTACAGAAGAACAATGGTGACTTCTGGGAACTGATTTATCAAAAAAAAAAAAAAAAAAAAAAAAAAAAAAAACATGTGGGGAAGGGGACTGGTTCAAATATACGGATAGCTTCCCGAATGGAGGGGAGATTCTGAAAATACCAGTTGCTACCAGTTGACCCCTATATTCCTACTGCCATCAATGCATTCATGTCTGAGTCCTAATAGAGAAAAACCTATGAATATAAATAAAAGAAGAGGAACATTTATCATAATGTCAGATAAGTGAGATAGTTGTGCCTTCCACACACTACAATTATGAACCGGATAACAAATTTTAAATCAACTCTACTATTTAAATCTACGTTAAAATGTCCTAGGCAGAGACAATCCAGAGGAAATTCTCATCTATAGTGTGGTTCTCTGACCTGGGGCACTGTCCACACTTCATGGCTCTAGCTGCAGGAAATATCAGAAGAAAACTCCATGGCCTTGCCAGGAAAAGGTGCCACAGAGAATTTTTCAGGCTAGAAATTTCCAAAATGTATTATTTGTAATGCCCAGCTTTCAGTCCAAAATTAGGAGACCTGTAACAAAATAGGAAGGTATGACCCATACTGAAGATACACAATAGAAAGTGGTTCCAAGTAGATCCAGAGAGTGAATTTAGCTGACAAAGAATTCAGAGCAGCTGTAATAAATGTATTCAAATAAATATAGAAAAATATGTCCAAAGATTAGAGAAAATGTTATCAATATGATACTTTTGTATCACAAAATTCAAGGAAGATCTTTTTCAAACCTGGCATTCGAATGTGACATAGAACTTAGAGGAAACTTTCGTGTATTGAGAATTCCAAAGGATGATAGAGAATCCTTGGAGCATCACATGTGCTAGTGCATTTATCATAAGCAGGTAGAATAAGCAGGCAGAAGGGGTCACAATTCCTCTCCACAGTGACAGTGATGGATCCCAGAATCCGATCCCTAGCTGCTATTGCAAGGATCATGGGGAGATGTATAATTAGGTCTTTTCACACCCACTTCTTTTGTCAAAATGGTCACTGAAAGCAAGTGTGAGATGCCTTTAAGTAGGCATGTTTTACTGTGAAACTATTTAGATACTCTGGAAGATTTCACCTACAACTAAATTATTTTTAATAATTAAAATCAGGTTTTGGAAATCATGGAAATCATGTTTTTTTCAATAACATAGCTAGAGTCACACATTTATTATTCCAAATACAAATACTACTACTTTAAGCACCCCCCTTTTTTAGTTTCCTTTATCAATAGAATATTATCACACTAATAGAAACTGTGGATGTGAAAATATTCATAAGAATAACTTAAAAAATACTAAGTTTGAGGGTGCCTGGGTGGCTCAGTTTGTGGAGCATCCGACTCTTGAGCTCACGTTTGATCTCAGGGTCGGGAGTCCAAAAACAAAAACAAAACAAAAACAGGAAACCAAGACTGGACTGTAATTTAGGAACATCTCCACATATACAGTACAGGTCCCCTCAAGTTCACTTCCTAGATTTCATTCTAGTACCATTATATCTCAGTGCCTACTACATAGTAGGCACTTCACAAATATTTCTTGAATAAATACAGGGTCAGATGCCACAAAGAGCAGCAACATGTAAAGTCTTTCACTCCAGAAGTGAATAACTCCTTAGGGAGTTTTAACTATACCTGAGAAATGTACTTCCCTGCTTCTTAACCATGCACTTTAACCATCAATATATTTTTCTAACCCAGGAACACCAGACAGTAGAAAGGGCAGGAAGAGCCTTTTACTTAGGTGTGACAACACACGGTGTTATTATTTTTCTTGGGCAATACATCAAGTGACAAATACTCTAGCCTTATATTACCATGTAGTTCACAGAGATACTTTAAGAATAAGATGGTGTTTCAATCTTTGTAAAGACTATTAAAATTAACACACCACTGTTATTAATATAAATATACAAGTATACAAATAAGCAGTTGAAATCATACCTATTGGATTATTTGAAAGTGACCTCGTTATCTGAATGATTTGTTACACCATCCATAATTCTGAGTCAACAAATCATGCCTTTGAGGGATTTGCCTTTCTAGTTCTGTTTACCTTTGATGGGGCTGGTTAGCCTATTCATGGCTGACTCTCCTCTTCAGCCTCATTTAATGCTGAACTGAGCTGGGAGACAGGAAGAAAAAATGGATATGGCAGATGTTGGGGCCTTTTCTAAGAGCATGTATTCTAGAGATGCAACAGCATTCTACTTCCTCATGATTAATTACAATGACAGGCCTGCTGGTGAAATCTGGGCCAATCAACATCTAAAGTTGAGTACTAGTGAGTATGTGAAAAGAGGTAAACTGAGATTTATACAGCATCAATGACAAACCTTATCAGCTGGCAAGGACTTTCTGTGTCTTACCAAGAAGATACTTGTGCATACTTATAAACAAAATTGTTAATTTGAATGAGACAAATGAGAGGAGGGTCAAATTACCACTGTCACATAAATATCATTAGAGTCCCCCTTTTCCCTTGTAAATATAAAGCCATTTGTTGAAAAATAATTTTCTGACAAATAATTCACATTACAGAATGTAGTGTGGCCATTTTTCCATCTATATTTGGAATATAACATCAGAATATGATTCCAGATGGCAGTTTTATATTAACATTTTATTATAATTAGATCTATTTGTGTTGGGGGAATTTAATGTGAAGTGAGGGATCTTACTCTTTAGTATATTCTGGTATTTTTTTTTATCTTGTTAGGAATAGCATCTTTGAGATTCTTAGAAAAGAAATTAGAAAAAATATTACAAAAATTAAAGTTATAAAACACTATTAAAACAGACATTTTTTTTTTAATTAAAGAGCAAGTAACTGCATTAAGGAAAGTGTAAATGACTTGCTTAGTCTAGCCCATAGGTAGTAAGATGTAGGGTCAGACGCCCCACACAGGTTATCATATACTTTTATGATCGTATCAAAACCAGTCATTCCTATTCCTAAAGAATAATGCCTCCAACTTTGCACATTCTTACGTTTACAAACATTGTCATTCATGTAGGAATGTTTTCCTTTATCTTAACATTCCCAAATAAAAACTGGCCTTAAGTTTTTTTCCCCAATGGTATTTTTTCACCATAGAAAACATTTTCGTATTTCAGAGGAGGATATCTGACACGTAAGGATACACAGAAAACAAAAAAGACTCACAGAGATACCTGCACTTGTGTCACGTAGCCTTCTCTCCTCATCCTTTAGGTAAATGCCTCTCACAGATCGCTAGACTGAAAGGTGAGTCAGGATAATTACACATAATAACATGTACTGAGCCTTGCGGTCTCACATGAGCAGTTAAACTGTGACTGTTAAATTTAAGATTGTCAGTATTCAACTCGGTACTTATAATAGTGCTGATAGCACTTACCATACTCAATTTGGGGGAAAATTCTTTCCAAACAGTAACAAAAATAACTGCCAGCCATATGTGTATGCATAGAAAATGAAGTCCTCTATTTAGAACTATATGCCTTAGCAGTAATTTGCTTTTGTTTGGCATTATTTACAAAATAAAGGCAATTTTCCTAATGTGTCAGAGGTGAGGTAGAAAATTTCACTCAGAAAAAGATTTGAACTTTTGGTTATAATAAATACATCAACAAAGGAGATATATATATATATATATATATATATATATATATATATATGTATATGTATATGTATATGTATTTTTTCCTTTTAGCTTTCTTTTCAAGCAAAAGACTTGGAATTTAAAGAATTAGGTGAATTCTCTGACAGTTTTTAATTCTACTTATGTCCAAAAATAGAAGTGCAAGCAACTAATCGTAAGTGCACATATACACAGATAACACTCATGATTATTTTATTTTATATTATTTTTATGTTGTAAATGTGTTTTGAGAGGGAGAGAAAGACAGAACACACACGAGCTGGGGAGGGAAGAGAGGAAATCCCAAGCATGTTCTCCACTGAGAGCTCTGATATGGGGGTTGGGGGGTGGGTAGGCTTGGACTCAGGAACGGTGAGATCATGACCTGAGCTGAAATCAAGAGCAGACCTCTCAACCTGCTGAGCCACCCAGGCACCACACCCATGATAATTTTAAATAACATTGACAGGAAGATCACAAATGACACATAAATTATCAAAAGACAGCAATAAAAAAGTAATGCAATACTAGATTTACCTTCTAAACTTTTATATTAAACTTATTTTACTCTTTCTTTTGATTCAGGAATTAAACAGTGTAATAACTTTTCTTAAATACAGGCATGCTTGGTGATCATCAGTAAAATCATTTACGTCAGCAAAAATGAATGTTTGTAATTGTTTAGATCAGCAAAAATGAATGTTTGTAACCAATTACTTGGGAGAGTATCTACCTTGGGATTACTTATCTTTAATATTATTGAATATGTTTTTGAAAATAACAGACAGTAGTGAGGATTAGAGCTCTTTAAGTTAGTGAAAGGGTTATATAACTTCTTTTTGACAATAAATACTTGATTTCTGTCTCAGTTTAGGAGAGTTAATGACCACTTGATGGAAGGAGCTGGATCATTACAACAATTATCAAAGTGTCCATGCCTCACCACTACTGACATGATCACCTAACCTTACCAAAACTTCAGTCCCTTTCTCTGTAGAACTGTGTGCAACTATTATCAGAAGGAAAATGTAAGATTTACAAATCACGTTGAAAAAAGCACCTGGCCTACCCATCACTCTCAATGAATGGCAGCTTTTATTATATAGTCCATATCAAATCAGAAAAGAAAGCAACAACTTATCTAAATTTAAAAACCTAAGGAAAAATGACATTGTATAACCTATTGTCAAATACAGTTACCTTAAATAACACAATTTAGAATACCAAATCATTTTCTATAATAGGTATCCAATTGTAGATAGTGATGACCTATCGTTTTTTAAACAATTTATCAAGATTGACTTATAAACAAAAAGGTGTGCATATTTAATGCATACAATTTGATGAGTTTGGAGATAAATATGCTTTCATGAAACAAATACCACAATGTATGCCATAAACATATCCATCACCTCCCAAAGTTTCTCTCCACCCTTTTTCTTTGTGATGATTATAATGATAATTTGTGATAAGAACACAACATAAGATCTACCATGTCAGGAAATTTTTAAGTAGATGAAACAGTATTACTAATGATAGGCAGTATGTTGTACAGTAGGCTTTTGTAACATTGCTTTCTTTATCTTTGAGTGTAGTGAAACACCTTGTGGTCCCTTACATCCAGGGCATAGGTTCATTATGACAGTAGGTAACCTCCTTAAACATAAAGAGAAGTTATTTTAAATTTTTTTGAATGTTTATTTATTTTTCAGAGAGAGAGAGAGAGAGAGACACAGCATGAGTGGGGGAGGGGTAGAGAGACAGGGAGACACAGACTGAAGCAGACTCCAGGCTCTCAGCTGTCAGCACGGAGCCCAATGCAGGGCTCGAACCCATGGACCATGAGATCCTGACCGAAGCCAAAGTCAGACACTCAACCGACTGAACCAGGCACCCCAGAGATGTTATTTTTAATAGCAAGTTTCAATATCTTTTTTATTCTTTTGGCTGCAAAAGGAGTTACAGTATCTGTTAAACCTACAAACGGCTTGTTACTGTTCCAAGTATCCCTTCAAATGCAGTGCTGCAAACAATATTTGCTAAAGGACATTTTCTTTTCTTTGTTTCTCTGAGGAGCATGAATGGTTGTATTGCTTGAAATACTTCTTACTCAAGATAGCAAAATACTTTGTATTAATCTTTAAATATTACAATGTAAATACAATGTTTTATTTAAACACCACTTATTTATGTAGTTATTTTTATATAAGTTTCTCTCAGTAGAAGGTTAAGAGACGTCAATGAGTTTTTATTTTCCTATTGATAATTTGGTGTAAGTCTAAACCATAGTTTAAGAAAGTAACAGCCTAGGTATTTAAAACACTGAAAAGCCTAGGCAGTTAAACCTTAAAAACCCAAATCACTCAGATTGTCCATAAAATCATTCAGAACCAAGTGAAGAAAAAAGGCAGCACTTTGACCTATATATGAAAAATAAAATCAATTTTCAGACCTGTAAATAAACGAAAGAAGGATCCATGAAGGCAGAGAAAGATCCCAAATCTCAAGATACTGTGACAGTTACATAATAAAAGTAATTGGAAAAGGTTATCTTGAGCAAAGGTTCTTTGCAGGCACATAAATCATACAAATAATTATCTCTGTGTGGTGACAGGGGCTTAGGAAGCCAGCTACTTTAGGAGTAGTCTCCAGAGATCCTCAACCATTTATGAGCCACCCCACCTTCTCTACAAAAGACAAACTCTAGTTGAGAAAACCATATAAGTGCTGTATTCAAAAAAAGAAATAAGCTGTGAATAGAAAAGCTAATATAATACACTCTTGATATGAAATAAATATTTAATGTCTGGTTGTTACCAAAAATTGCTTGGGATCGCTTTTTTCTTATTTATTCACTGAAGCACATTCTTATAAAGACAAATAGGCGAGCCCAGCATGTTTATTGGGTGGGAGCCTTTCATACACAGTTTGCCTGTCTGCTTCTTTTTTCTGCTCATTCATATAACTTACCCACATTGTGGCTACTGTGTTAGGTGTTTAGAATATAGTAAGATTGAGTCCTTACCTTCACAAATCTTATACTCTAAAAAGGGACAGAGAAAAATCAATGGAAATAGAAAGCTGTTTCACACTGTGATAGATAATATAAAGGGAGCAACATACTTGGTCTCATCATGGAGTGCTTTTTGCATTCAAACTAGGATTTGAAGGATGAGCAAGAAATCACTAGGGGAGGTGAGGAGTGAAGTGTTCAAGGAAGAGGATATAAAAATGAAAGTCTAGGGAAGAAAGAGAGAGAATGACAAATTAAGGAAGCCTAGTAAATCTGGACTGGCAAAGGTGAAGAGGGCAAAGAGAGGAAGGAAAGGCAGAAAACCAAGGGGCTATATAACAAGTGACATTGTATGCTGGGATAATAAGCTTTTTGTTTCAGTACAAAGAAAGGCTGTTAAATGGTTTTACAAATTAAAGCGTTATGATGAAACTTGCAAATTAGAAAACTCTCTCTGGTGGCTGTGTGGAAACAAATGGAAAAGTGGACAGGACAGCAAGATCAAAGGGGAAAAAATGAGTTAAGAGGCTATCCCACATTTCATGTAAAAAATGACAGTGGCCTAAATTAGGCCAACGTCAATGGGAATGGAAATGTGTAAGTGACTGGAAATATACTTTAAAGGTGATTTAACAGGGCTTAATCACTAACTTTTTAAAAATTATGGCATGAGCTTGCTGAGCATGTTTTGTTTTGTTCTATTTCATTTCGTTTCGTTCGTTTTGTTTTGTTTTTCCCCTTCCATGAGCTCTGCCTATTATACTGAGGGTTAAGTTTGAATGCTGTCTCAATTATAAATTTCAAGCCAGGAGATCCCTTTGTTGAACATTTTGAAAGGAGTTGTCATCTACTATCCGGTTCCTTTCATGCTTAAGAATATTCTTCTCTCTTATATCTAAGGTACCAGATATGGCAAAGTACAAATCAACATGGGAAACGGCTAGTGCCAGGTGGAGACTATGACCTGAACTGGAGGAGAGATTTCTCATTTCTGGTTTCTAGTGACATTTTTCTTCCCTCTCCTAATGGATCATTTCTCATCCTGTGGCCATGATGGGGCTACCAGTCCCTAATGTTCCCTCCTTGTATTTTCCCCATTTCTTCCCTTGACTCTATTAGTGAGAAGTTATAGCAAAGACTGTCTGGATACCAGATGAATTTCTAGATGGAGAGATTATGTGTCTAAAGAATACAAAACACTTATCTTGGAGTAGGTGTGGGTCATGAGGAAGGATTATATGCACAAAGGAAGACTAGAGTAACCCCAAGTCCCTACACTCACTTGGAAGAATGAAAACTAGGGGTCTAGAATTTTGTCCCTCTCCACCCTTCCCCACCCATAATCAAGTGGTCCAGGAATCTTATCATCTTCAGGGAATAAAGGACAGAAACACAAGAAAGAATTATGAAGTATCTGAGGGGTATGAGCACTTTGGTCAAATAAAAAAAATAAAAATACAGAAAAATAGACACTAGAAGAGCCTAAATTAGTAAGACAAAATGAAAAAAAAATGTTAAAGGCACAGTGAATGCCTTCAGGGAGATAAGAAAAAACTAGATATGAAAAATGGTAGTGATAAAATACAGATTTCATAGATGGGCAGGATAGTAGAATGTATTTAGTATAAAAAGAAACTATTACATTGGAAGATGAAATTGTGGACCTCAGAGTAGATCAAACGATAAGAATATTAAATGAAGAGGTAAGATATACTAGGATTTTCAATGTCAATGCTACACATGGAATGGATAACTGTTGTGGTGGTGAGGGGTTTCTTTTGCATTACAGGACACTTAGCAACATCTCTGATATCTACCCACTAAGACGTCAGCTGTACTCAATTTGCAACAACCAAAAATCTTCAGATGTTTCCAAATATCTGCTGGAGGGCAAAATGGCCCAGTACAGTACCACTAAGATATATGGATAAGAGAAGTACAGATGTAAATAACTGTATCTTATGAGTACCAAAAAGAGAAAGAAATAAAAATGAGAAAATACAGAATTAAGGAGAAAGAATTTTCTAGAATTAAAAAAAAATGTATACACATGATGGAAACCATTCATGGACTATCAAATAATAAAAGAGATTTTTAAAAAATCCATACTTGGTCAATTGTGGTTAAATTTCGAAATATCTAACCAAATTTTAAATTATAAATGCTATTGACAAGTAAAAGATCATTTTTAAAAATGGCAACAATTAGGCATCATCTATATCAACAACAGCAATGGATGCAAGAAGACAGTAAAGTATTTTCAACATTGATGGAAAAGACCTTCGAGTTAGAAATGTTTTTTTTAGGCAAAAAAAAATAAATAAATTTGGGGCCAAAACATAGATGTGCTGTGTTATAAAATTCTTACAAGAAGTACACAAAAGAGATCTTTTGACATAACTCTTACAGGATATTACCAGTATCAAGAGCAATAAATCCAAGACATAGCAATGAGATATGGGAAATAGGGGAGTAAAAGTGTTATTAAGTTTGCTTTTGTCTAAATGAGCAAGACTAACAATAAAGTATATCCCTAAAATACAGAATGAAGATCTCAAATTACGCCAACATGGTGCATGTATATGGCATAGGAAAAGGAGAATTTTGAGGAAAAGGGTTTGAACAGAGAGGTAAGAGCATATGAAGATTTTTTGTCTGAGATATGATAATAACATATTTATTGTGGGTTTACTGCATGTGAGACACTTTTCAAAATGCTTTACATGTATTTATTTAATCCTCACTAAATTACAATAAAATAGTTTCTCTTATTATTGTACATGTAAAATGAGAATCCTGAACACACCAAGAGAGGTTGATTAACATGGCCAGAGTCACAGGGTTAGGGTTCAACACAGGCAGTCTGAGGAGCCTACACTCCTCTGCAGTGAACAGAGAGACAACTAGAAGATATTACTGCTAATCAGATTGAGACAGTGATTGGAAAAATAAGCACACATTTTAGCTCAAGCTGGCAAAATCAAATTTTAAAAATAAGAGTGGTAAAAAGAAAAGAAAAAGCATGGTAAATATAGAAAATAAGGAGTATCAAAAAATAACACATGATAGTAATTCAAATAAATATTAATAGACTAAATTCACTAATTAGAAGATAAAGACTTTACAATTAGCTTTAAAAACCAAATCTTGATTTACCAATACATTGTTTATACCATATGCATTTAGGTTAAATAAAGGCTATAGAATATTTGAAAATTATATTTATATATATATATATACACACACATATATATATAATACATATAATAAATTATATGTATAATTTATAATTTATATATAAATTTATTTTATATATTTGTATATTATATATATACACACCAAATGGAATCTATTTTATTTCAGGTAAACAGAAAATTAAGGCAAAAGGCAGACTTAAGACACAAGGATGGATGTACATACTGGTAAAAGAAACAATAAGTCAGGAAGAAAAAAGTATATACTTTAAGCTAAAAAGTGATTATCATTTTTAAAAAGTCAACATTATCTGCCATATTATCTCTCTTTCCTCTCTGACTTCTTTTCTTACCACCCTTTCCCCTTAGCCAGTCTGCTTGAGCCACACTAGCTCAAATAAATATGAATTTCTAAGATAAAATGGATACATTTCTGGCTGGGTGCTTTTACTGGTAAATATGAACAAACTCTTTAAAGTAATACTTTAAATTGTTCCAGAAGTTTAGAAGAGAGAAAAAAAAAAAAAACACTCTTTCTTTAAATGATGGTATTATAAAATTGACACCAAAATTAGAAAAAGACAGAAATAAATCATCAACCAATTTTATTTATGAACTGAGATATTTAAAATCTAAATGAAAGAATGACTCACTTGACTACAATGTATTTTAAGAATTATATTATAGTGATGTATGTTTTATCCCAGAAATGCAAGCATAACCCAAACTTAGGTTACCTATAAATGTAAATATTTGCATTCCTGAGTCAAAGGATACAAATTACACCATCATTTCATTTGTGCAGAAAAGAAAGGATTCTATTAAATTGAAGTATATTCAGGATTAAAAAGAAAATTAAAAATCTAGGTCAGCATTAAACTTCTTTAACTTGATAAAGATTATTGCTGAAAAGCTAAGTAGATACCATATTCAATGAATACGTTTTAGAAATAGTCTTTCTAAGATCAATAACAACCAAAGGATTGTCCTCTATCATCACTTTTGTTTAGCACAGAATTCAAGGTCCTAGATAATGCAGTGTAAGTCAAGGGGGAAAAATATCAAATAATTTGGGAACTAAGAGACAAAATGGTAACATTTATTAACTTATATGATTACTTATATAGGCAATTCAAGATGTCCACCTTATTGTTATAGGAGGTATTATAGAAGGACATCCGACTAAAGAAGGTTGTTTAATGTACTATCATTATTTACATGAGCAATTAACAACCAGAAAATATAAAGCACCATTTATAATACCAAGTGAAACAATGGGAAATCTTTTTTAGGGAATTAGCCTAATAGAGAATATGAACTGCATACATGGAAGTTTAAAACTCCATTAAATAACATAAAAATAACTCACCAAATATAGAGAAATTGTATATTCATATATGAAAAGATTTGACATTGTAAAGACCTCAGTTCTCCTTAAATCTATTTATAAATTTAATACACTCTAAAACTTTAGGAAGATTCACAAACATTATTCAATTAAAATTAAAAGAAGATCTTGTATAAAAGTTATGAAATAAAAAGCATAAGCAGGGAAAACTAATCTTTCCAGATACTAAAGCATATTTACAGCCATAGTAATTAATATAGAATTATACTCATGTAGTTACTGTCAAATAGAATAACATAATTGATGCCCTATAAACATACAATGTATATATGCAAAAGATGAGCTGTTTAATAAATAGTTCCATTACATAGTAAAAAAAAATTCAGGCTATATTCTAATTTAACTTCGAAAGGATAAAATGTCAAAATGTGAAAGGGAAACTTACAATGATAACAGAAAATAAGACAATATTATTGAAACCCTGAGGTAGGAAAACTTTCTTAAATACTACAAAAGAAAAAATGTATTTATTGAGTCAAAATTATAGATTTCTTAATCAAAAGTATCCTAGAAAATTTTAAAAGAAGAGGCGTTTGGGTGGATCAGTCAGTTAAGCATCCAACTCTTGATTTCAGCGAGTTCAAGCCCCATATCAGGCCCTGCACTAATAGCATAGAGCCTGCTTGAGATTCTCTTTCTCTCCCTCTCTCTCTGCCCCCCACCCCACTTGTGTTCTCTCTCTCTCTCTTTCTCTCTCTCTCCCTCTCTCTCTTCCTCTCTCTCTCTGAAAGTAATACATAAAACAATTTAAAAAATAAAAACACTTATAATAAAAGAAAAATATAAATGGATAAGTTAAAGATATGGGAGAATATATCTGGAATGTCTACAATTTAAGGGGATTGGTGACTCTTTCAAATCCTCTGGAAAATCTAGGAAATGAAATAGAAGCTATGTTAATTAGCAATGACAATACAACAACAGATGCCAAGACCTTACTATTTATCAGTAATGCCTCTAAGTGTTTTATATCTATTTATATACTTAATAATATTAATGGAAAATTCACAGAAGGGGAAAACAAAGTGACAAATATATATTTTGAAGAGATATTCAAACACACCAGAAAGTAGATAAATGCAAATTTAAACTATCAGTTTCTACTTTATACACATAAATCTGGCTAAAAATGAAAGTAGAAAAATATTAAATTCTGGGTATGGTATAGATGTTGTGGGGACTCATGAAGTGCAAACAGGACTGTAAATTGGTACAGCCATCCTAGAAACAATTTGGCAATACTTCAGGAAAGTCCATTCCCAGGCCTATTATACTGTGAAGTATGAAGACAGCAGCTAGATAATACAATATAATTGGTTGAAAACACAGGTTCTCAACCAAACTCCTTGCATTCATATACTATATTTTTCACAGACTGGCTTTTGAGGTTGGGCAAGCTTCTTAATATATTGGTGTCTTAATCTCTTTGTGTCTATTCTAAACGGAAAACGGAAATAATAATGGTAATAATAATAATAATAATAATTGTTGGGATTGTTATAGGTTTTAACTATGACAACTTCTCAGGTCAGATCCTAGCACACAGTAAATTCTCAGTTTGTGACCATCACTTTATACATTAGCATGAGTACCTATAAGGATTGGGGTTGAGGATAAGGGAAGAATAAGGGAATGAGGAAAGGGGGTGAAAAACAAACCACAAGAATAACAAGAATTATCTTCCATGGGCAGAATGATGATAACAGTTCATGAACTGGGATTATGATCAATTCATATTTATGATCTTTTGTGCACCTGAAGTATTTGAGTGAAAAATAAAAAGGAAAAGAGAATTGCATACCTCTGAAGGTTCAAACTGGTGAGTGACTGAGGAAACTCTTAATGTTTTAAAAATATATCCTTCTATGAAGTGTTTATGATAAAATTACTAAACATGCATTAGGAATTATTTGAAAGAGAGAGCTAATATGGGCCAAAAAAAAAGTGCTGTTGCAGCTTTTTAGTTTATTCATTTGTTTCTATGCCTTTCCTCAAGGACTCAGAGTCAGCCGTATCTAGGGCCAGTATGAAAAGACAAAAGGAAAACGGGAGAGATGAAAACTGAAAGAGTAAGCAGACAAAGAGAGGACACACAAAACTTGTGAGGTTATTTATTTTTTTTTAGGGAAAAATTGTCAGAGAAAAAAAATTAAAGTCTCATTTTACTATAAATAAACTAGTAAGCCAACAATGAAATGCATGATCATATTAACAGATTGATATTGTAAACAGCAAAGGGGAGAGAACTATTATAATTGTGCTCCCACTGAGGGTTTCATAAAGAAATATAATTACTTTTCACTCACATGAAATAATTCTGAGTATCTTCAAATATTTTTCATTCACACTTTAATGTGTGACGTTCATGTGTACGTTACTTTGGAATCTCCCTTACAACTAAAGATATTATTCTACTATTTAAGGAATGACTCATAAGGTAGGATAAGAATGATTCCAAAACCTTTTAATAAGGAGAGGATTTGCTGGTTTCAATGAAAAAGAAACCTTAGAATGCACTCACCTAGACACTAGAACTTCAAGATGAGAATTAGGATGCATCTAGTGTGAATTCCTAGCCCCTCGTCAGCTCATGGAGCACAGTGTACGTTTTGGGAAATGTTTGCTAAACATTGATAGTAACTCTGTATGCAAATAAAAAGCACTGGGTTATATGGTAGAATTATGCCCATCCTTTCCCCCAGTTTCTTTCCCATTCTCCTTGCTGTTTTCACTTTTCTTACCCTGGCTTTTAAAAGGACTAATGTATAGGGGCAAGGCCAGGAATTTCTCTTCAGTCAAAGTGATAAATGGGAGGTTTTCTGAGGATCACATAAAAGAATGCACAGGAGACTCGTAGCATCCTACCTGACATAGAGCAGATACTTTGCAATTTGATATAGCTCTTTTCATTCCTCTTTATGTATCACCCTGAAAGGCAGGAAAACTTAAAGTGCATATAATAAACATCTATAACCACAGCGCCATTGTGAAATTGGTGGACTCATTCAAGATAGTATATTAAAGGGGTGCCTGGGTGGCTCAGTTGGTTGTGTCCGACTTGGGCTCAGGTCATGATCTCATGGTTCGTGAGTTCAAGCCCTGCATCTGGCTCTGTGCTGACAGTTCCGAGCTTGAAGCCTGCTTAGATTTTGTGTCTTTCTCTTTCTTCCTCTCCCCTGCTCATGCTCTGTCTCTCTCAAAAATAAACATTAAAACAAAATTAAAATTAAAAGATTGTATATAAAAGCAGAGAGCATGTTTCCTGAGATAAGGAGACATATTTTTAGAAATAGATTGAAAGTGGTAAAAACATATATATTTAAAAAAAAATTCTACTAGCTTTTATTGTAACACCATTATCAGAACAGCATTGAAGATGTTTTTATTATTAATCTTTACATAATTAAAAAAATGTTTTCTGGGGTGCCTGGGTGGCTCAGTCAGTTGGGTGCCTGACTTTGGCTTGGGTCATGATCTCGGGGTTGGTCGGTTTGAGTCCTGCGTCCGGTTCTGTGTTGACAGCTCAGAACCTGGAGCCTGCTTTGGATTCTGTGTCTCCCCCTTTCTCTGCCCCCCATCCTGCGTGCACTCTGTCTCTCTCTGTCTCTCAAAAATGAATAAACATTAATTTTTTAAATAAATAAATAAATAAATAAATAAATAAAGTTTTCTATATGAGATCCTACTACTTGTTTCTGAACTCCGATTTACTACAATTTATTGTGTTTAATAAAAGAACACAGAGAATGGTTTTCCAACTGTCAGCATATAATTCAGACTAAAATTAAAAAGAAAAGCCAATGAATGTGTGAAGCAATAATTTTGACGATATTTTCCAGTTTGGAATAATGCATAATCTTCCCTTACAATAGGAAATTTACTTTATGTTTTAAGGAGTCTTGTGACTTCTTCTGAAGGAAAAGAGACAGAGAAAGAGAACTGGCATTTCACAAATTCCCTCCTTTGTGGTAAGCCGTATGCAAGGCATTTCATATATATTTATTAATTATCTCAGTTAATTCTCATAGAAACTTTATGGAATGGTTCTATTTGAGTTTTACAAACACCTCAGGGAAATCTGATAACCCGCCTAAGGTTAGATAGCTAATATGTTCAAGACAACAGTTAGAACACAATCGAATTTGACTAAAACTCATGCTTTAAAAATGCCAGTTGTCATCTTTTCATATCTGCATTGCAGATTCTAATTAATGTTTTCACAGGAATTCACTGTGTACCTGGGAGCTTCCTTTCCTTGTTTTCCTTGTGGAATCTACATATGTGGGTTATGACCTAACTCACTTCCTGTGAAGCATCTGACATTTTATCAGAATAGATGCAAAAGTAGGTAATAAATCCTGCTATGTCTGTTCACTGTGTGTGTGTGTGTGGGGGGGGCAAGTGTTTATTAAAATGGTGTCTGTATAAAAGGGTGAGAATTTCCATCGGAATTACTACCAGATCCTTTTATTTGTCAACTTTTGAACACTATGTCTGCAAACTAATGACTCAGGATTTTGAGGTAGTGATAACCATTTCATTTGTATATGAGAACACGCACAATGGTAGGAGACAGTTATGTTCAAGTAAAGAATAGCCCTTGTTAGTGACAGGGATATGGGAGTGAGGCATCCAAACTTAAACCAACTTTTCAGTACAATCCAGATAATCAGAAAAGTTCAGCATAACTAAATTCAGCCCAAAAGTCGATTATTTTTCTGCAATTGACCTACATGCAAGGTAGCCTTAGGATTCTCTGCATAATTTGAGACCTCAAAGATATATGATCAATCTTTTTGCTTTTAATTTATTGGTCTATAGATTAAACATTTTGCAATCTTGTTTACTCAGGTCCAATTTTCTCATTGGATTTCAATTCTTAACTGACTAAAAGAAAAAGTAAGCAGAAAGCATTTTATCACATTAATGCAACACCTGCAATTTGATTTAACAATATGATAGATGAAAGGATGAGGTTATTATATTACGTTGCATTTATCATCTTTTACAAATCCTCGCCTAAACAAAATTTACACTGAGCCATTTCCAGTGAGGTTTCTAAAATGACTGGCCTTGCCAAGATAGGTTTTTGGTTCATAAATAACATTGGTAGAAAAAATAAAATCACTAAATGCTATAAAAACGCACTATCGGGAATCACTGAAGTGTGGAACATTAAATACACTACTCAAAATGGTATCTTCAAGTGTGCAAATCATTTGTGTGTATGACAATACCCAGCCTATTGTCATAGGATACAGACAATTGGCTTTTCAGATTATTTTAATATCTAAGGAAGACCATTACTCAAGAAAATTCTCAGCTACTGGCATCCATGTTAAATAACTCCATAATTAGAAAACCCCACTGACTTCTTGCTGTATTCAAGAATCTCCATTATTAATGTTCCTAACAGCAATGATAGCCCTCATCCCATACAGGAAATAAAATATATTCTGCTTTTCTAGTGACCAATGCAAGTAACATACTAATATGTTTGATTCAATTTTTTTTTTCAACGTTTTTTATTTATTTTTGGGACAGAGAGAGACAGAGCATGAACGGGGGAGGGGCAGAGAGAGAGGGAGACACAGAATCGGAAACAGGCTCCAGGCTCCGAGCCATCAGCCCAGAGCCTGACGCGGGGCTCGAACTCACAGACCGCGAGATCGTGACCTGGCTGAAGTCGGACGCTTAACCTACTGCGCCACCCAGGCTCCCCTGATTCAATTTATATAACTTTCTATCTGTTAGTGATTCATAGGTGTTCATTTTAAAATTGTTCTTAATTTGATTGTCATATTTGTAAATCTCTCTTTCATGGCAGAAAATGGTGTGTTTTTCTACATCTTGGTCTCTCCAAAAGTATGCAGCACAGTACCCTGGGTGAAATACATATATGCATTCCATTATTGAATGGATGAGTCAGTTCTTTCAATCCAGCAGTATCACACAGCTTTTGGGTTTTATGCCATTTATCAAGGGTTTAGATTTCACCGATATTACTTACTTAATTCTCTAATCACTGCTTAGACATCTTTAGGATCTTGATTTTGTATTCTAACGGGAGCTTCTAATATACCATAAAGTAGATATTTGCACAGAGACTTCCCATAAAAAGTAAATTAAGGGCCTAGGGCTTGATTCCTCAAATCCCCTCCAGTTTTAACCTGTAGTGAGCACCAAATTCTTCACAGTCACTAAAATTATTTTTCCAAAAGACCCAGCAAAGGAAGCTGTTACACTTCCCTCCAATACTGAAGCTCCTCTCCATCCTGTGCTTTGTGTGTAATGGGATAGGACAGGACAAGGGAGAGAAGAAGTCCTCTGCTTTAGAAAGATATTCCTCCATTTTCATGGACCATTCTTCTGCATCTCCATGAACTGGTATTGTAGGTGACCCTGGGATTTCATCTCTCACTTGTATTATGGCATAAGTCTTCCAACTGATCTTTCCTGGCTCTCCTATGTATGATTTACAATATGGCAAAAATTATCTTCCTAAAATGTGGTTCCATAATTCTCGTCTTAAAAAAAAAACAAAAAACAAAAAAATCCTAAGCAAAGGCTTTCTTTTATAGTGAATCAATATTAAACTCCTTAGTCTGACTTTGAGAGATCTCTATAATAGAGCTCCAATACATCTCCAAATATCTTCACTACTCTGTTTCTTCTCATCTCATACATCCACATTTTCCAGTATTATTTACCATTATTTGGGAATCCTATGGAACTTTCAACTAAAATTCATTTATGTAGTTTGTCCCAACAGGAAAGCTACGAAACCTTCTCTTCTTGATTCTGCTTATATCCATTAACTTTATGAATATGTATTAAGTCAAATATCTTAGCTGACATGATTGAGATTGTATTCAGTTGGTTAATTGGAAATGTTTATTAAAATAAAACTCATAAAATCATGATACAAGCACATCTTAAACATTCCATTTAATTTCAGAGTCTATATGTCTACATTCACTTCAGAATCTTTTGATGTACAGCCAAAACTTATTTTTGAATGAGGTTTTTGAGTTGTCTCTGCATAAACACCAACCATAATATATCTTTGTAAGAGTTCCAGTTTAATTTTTTTAATGTTTATTTATTTTTGAAAGAGAGAGACAGAGTGTGAGCAGAGGAGGGGCAGAGAGAGAGGGAGACAGAATCTGAAGCAGGCTCCAGGCTCTGAGCTGTCAGACAAAGCCCTATGTGGGGCTCAAACTCACGAACTGTGAGATGATGACCTGAGCTGAAGTCAGATGCCCAAACGACTGAGCCATCCAGGCACCCCAAAGAGTTCCAGTTTAATGAGGAGTGATAAATTACTTGTAATGTAATCTGAATGTAGAATCCTTCAAATTTTTGGTGATCTTCTCCCAATCCTTTATAGTTGTCATGCCTACACCTAACTTAGAGCATCCTTAAAATATTAACCTTTTTTTTTTTTTACTTTCCAAGTCATTCATTAGTTTTCTTATAAATAATTAGTTCTTGCACACAATTTTTAAAAATTTTATATAGTATTTAGAAAAAGTCATATATTCTCACAAGCAAAACTGTCATTTAGAATTTTGAGAATAATACAGCTGATTTTGGAAAGCATATATCTCTATAGGTGCAAGCCTCTTTGTATTGGAGGGTATGCTTATTTAAAGAATGAAGACAGAAAGTTCATCATAAGTAAACAGCAGGTGGATTAAATTTTATACTACTATATGTGAGGAAATTGTGACAGGCACTGTAAATATAACAACTCTGTTGGTCATCTATCGCTGCCAAATATACAACCTAACAACTTAGACTCTTCTAACAGACTAACTGTATTTATTCACTTTGTTGTTCACAATTTAAAATGGTCTTGCCTGAGGTCGTTCAGGCTGCTGCAATGATCTGCTGGTAGAAGACAGCTGGATGGTCTTACCAGATCTCATTCAAACATGTGTGGAGTTTGTACTGATGTGTTCTCTCTTCATGAGTATTTACCTCTCAAGGAAGCTAACCCTGTTTTTTTCACATGGGGGTTTCAGTGTAAAAAGAGTCAAGAGTGGATGTTGTAATACCTTTAAAGGCTTATGACTATAATCTCTGTAGAATTTTATAAGTTAAACCAAGTCATAAATCCAACCCAGATTCATTGGGTTAGAGAAATAGAAGTATTATTATATCATATATTATACTATATACAATATTAATTATATTATATATGATTATATATTTTATATAGAAGTATATATAAAATAGGTAATTGTTATTAATATATAATAAATAATATATTATCATGTATAATTATATATTTTTATTTATAATTGAGGTATGTATAAAATATATAAAAGAGACAGCTGCTATTATATATATATATATATATATATATATATATATATATATTTCTTTTTAAGAAGAGGTGGAATTTAGGGCACTATAAGAATAAATAGCAGGAGTATCTCCTTAGACCAGTGGGGAATCAGAAAATTTTCTTATTGATAAGGAAAATATACTGAGACTTCAGGAATGAGTAAATAAAGAAATGTAAGGGGGAGTCTTCTGAGTTCAAGGAACAACAGCATGAACAAAAGTCTGGAAGCAAAAGAGAGCATGGAAGAGAGAGGAAGAAAATGTTTACTTTGAAAAACAGATATTTCTGATAGAAATAAATATCAAAATGCCATTCAACCAAGATGCACTAAACTGAGTGTCCACAATGCTTATAGTGGTGGTTAGCTAACCAGTTATTGTTATTATGAATTATTTAGTGGGTAACAAAATACTAGGTTAAGATTCACAAAACAACTTAAACCATTATCTACCCTAGGTGAGGTCTGTAATACATATTTCATTATAACTGAAGCAATTTTTGTGAATTTGAGAAGAAAGGCAATTTCTTATTAAAGATAGGCTTTATAAAAAATATCAAGTAATGATCACCCTTAGGTTGTTAAGTCAGCTTTTGTTTTTATTTTTGAATAGGCAGATATGTACTTGAAAAAGAATTGGATATTTCTAGAATGTCTCATTGGGAAAATACAGTTCATGTAATTGTCTGTGAGGTTACTGTGTAAACACCCTGTATTAGTTTCTTATGGCTGCTGTAACAAATTACCACAACCTGGCAACTTAATGCAAAAGAAATTTATTCTTTATTCTGTATAGTATCAAATTACTGAGATAAAACCAAGCTGTTGGAAAGGTCACAATTTAGAAAAAAAATTAATATTAAAAAAGTTTGTCATATAAACAATACTCCCCATAAAATGATATAAAGCCTTATAGGCACAGACCAACAACTTAATGGTTTCAATAGGAAGAAAGTAATACTGCTTACGGCAAAATGTTTTCTGTACTATTCAAATGATATGTGCTCTCAAACTGGGTAAGAGTTATTATATAAGACAACATGAAATATTGAGCCTGATGTTCTTTATTCATCACCAACTTCCAAATCCTAACCTTGCTGTCAGATCAGGACAACACATGTTTGAGAAAGAATAGCTCACTTACTGGGAGCTATCCCTTTCTAGGAATCCCAGCAGACAAATAAGCTTAGCCTGAAAGCAATGTTAATGAGGATTTCAGAATTACAAGAGCAAAATGGTACACTAGGGATCTGTAAGTCTACACTTACGAGTTCAGGAAGGATAAGAGCCTAAACCTTCTTAAGCAGCGAGACATCCAGCTTATTTCTCAAGAGGTTCACGGAACTGGACCCCCAAAGCATCATAAAAACCCTTTTCTAGAATTCAAGTATTTCCCCTTTTCCTGATATAAACTCCAAAAGCATCTTATTACAGTATAGGTCAGTTTTTGTTTCTTCAACAGAAGGTATGTTTAACCAAAAATAGCTTTGACTATTTTCGGAGATACTTTCAATTCCCTACTCTCTCTTCTGTGGACTTCCACTGTTAAATGATCTCCATTCTTCAAAGACTCTAGTTTTTGTTTTCTTGCTTTTCTCCTTTTTTAAAATTTGAATTACTTTATATGGTGCTTTGTTTTGAAATTTTTACTTCAGTTTATGACTTTGAAAGTTTGATCTGGGGGAAAAGTCTGCTTAGATATGTCACCCAACTTATATTTAAAATAAGGGTTTGGGGCACCTGGGTGGCTCAATCGGTTAAGTGTCCAAGTTAGGTCAGGTCATGATCTCACAGTTGGTGGGTTTGAACCCTGTGTCGGGCTGTGTGCTGACAGCTCAGAGCCTGGAGCCTGCTTCAGATTCTGTGTCTCCCTGGCTCTCTACCCCTCCCTCATTCATACTCTCTCTCTGTCTCTCAAAAATGAATAAACATTAAATTTTTTTTAATAAAAAATATATATTTTTAATCTAAGGGTTTATGTGTGTATTAGGTTGGGAAGAGGAATATTAGCAATTAAATACTTGGAGATTAGCTGGAAGAGTCAGAAAATGAAAGTACTACCACGTGAACATATTATCATAAGGCAAACAAATGTAAAGCCAGGAAAAAGTAGTGACACATTGCACCATTAGTAGTATTTTGTGCAAGTTTATAGGAATGGGGCTTATTATCAGCTTTAAATGTCAAGAAAGTGTGTTTATGAATACATTTGAAAAGAGTCCTTTCAGGATGCCAATAATCTCACACAGAATTTCATTTGATTTGATTTCATTTTGTTTTATTTTATTTTATTTTTCATAATTTCTTTTTAAAATTGTTTTTGTATGTCTTCATGTACTAGTCTTACTTTGTAAAATATGCAGGGTATATGTAGGAAATTGTAGGAAAATAAGTTATGTAATTATTTTTTAAATAAAAAAACACACATGTCTATTACCTTAAATGTGTATTTATTTTTTGAGAGAGAGAGAAGAGAGAGAGAAACAGTGGGGGAGGGGCAGTGAGGGGAGGGGGGTACCAAGGATCCTAAGTGGGCTCTGTGCTGACAGCTTGAACTCACAAACCGTGAGATTCTGACCCAAACTGAAGTCAGACTCTCAACCAACTGAGCCACCCTGGCACTCCTCTTTCTAGTACTTCAAATTAATCAATGCAGTATATGGGTGGCTTAGTCAAGGGTTGGACTCTTGATTTCAGCTTAGGTCATGATCTCCCCGTCATGAGATTGAGCCCCTCCATCCGGCTCCACACTCAGTGTGAAGATTCTCTTTCTCTCTTCTTTTGCTCCTCTTCCCCGCACATGCTCTCTCTCTCTCTTTGAAAATAAATAAACATTGAAAAAAAATAATCAGTCGAAAGTTTGGCACTGTTATGGGCACTAAACAAGAAAAGAAAGCTAAATTAAGAGAAAAATCAAAAAGTCATAATATTACATGCTTAATCAGTTCCAGAACACATTCCATTTTAATTCTTAAAATAATTATTGCTATGCTCAAATTTAGAACAAAGGCCAATAGCTGAAAATTCTCCTATTTACCTATTGTTATTTTGCTTCTTTCTCCAAAATATTTCTAAAACAAAAGGACCACATACAATCAGTATTCAAAGTGAGGGTTTTGCCAAAATACAATTTTGAAAGGATAAAAGCTGTCCCCAATATAATATCTTTAGACTTTATTGTCATTTTTGTTTCTTCCCCCAGTGCCTCTCCTAGTAGCGTCTTTATTCTGGGCTATCTGTTCTGGATTATCTGTTTTCAAAACTTATCCTAGTTAACTAACTATTTGAAATATACAATACAATTCATCTCAGAAACAAAATGGGACAAACTACATATGCATGCAATAACACGGATGAATCTCAAAAGCGCCATCTTAAATGAAAGTAGCCAGACATAAAAGGCTACCAGTTGTATGATTCCATTTTTATGACATCATTGAAAAGCAAACCAATGATAGAAATCAAATCAGTGATTGCCAGTGATTGCTGGGAGTAGAGCAGGGGGATTAACTACAGAAAAGCAAGAAGAACTCTATGGGGAGATAAAAATACTTAGCATTTTGACTGTAGTGGTTTTTCCACAACTTTATACAGTCATCAAAATAACTAAAATATATAGCTAAAATGGATGGATTTTATTGCATGTAAATAATACTTCAAAAATATTCATGACTTATACAAACATATAAGCTATACAACTATTACATAGCCTTAGTTAGCTGAGGATCACAATTTGCCTCTGAGTTTTTTGTAAACCCAATGTAGGGATTAAAATATTACCAGTTAAAAGTCTTCAATGTCTTTGAAAATACTATGAAGAGAAATAATCAGAGCAAGGGCAAAATAAGGTGGGGGTAAAGCACTATCATTTTTTGTTTGTTTTGTTTTGTTTTGTTTTTTAGCACTATCTTGTAGTTTTTAAAATATTTTTGGGTGGTGAGGGGCAGAGAAGGAGGGAAAGAGAGAGAATCCCAAGCAGGCTTTGCACTATCAGCGCACAGCCTGATGTGGGGCTCCATCCCACGAATTGTGAGATCATGACTTGACCCGAAATCAAGAGGCAGGGACTTAACTGACTGAGCCACCGTAGAACTATCTTTTAAATACAGTTTATATTCATCATAGTTTTGTGATTCCACAATTAGATAAATATTTGACAATACCAGTTATGTGAGTTACAAGCTCAAGGTACAACACTTAAACAGGAGTAACTACTGCCTGGGTAGTCTGCTGATTGATACTGAAAGTCTGAAATTATATACTTCGATGTGTTCAGAACTCTAGAGAGCTATATATACCCTTTGTATGAGTGCACAAGAAAATATGTGTAAACTAAGTTATTCAAGGGTCATTTAGAATTCTTATTTCCAACATGGTCTTGTCAATGTGAATTTTGTCAGATAACCACTTTGTAAGTTCATTCTAGTTTCTATAGACCTTTCTTGGTCAAATTGCTTTCACACAAGATCACCCCTTATTTAGTTCCTCTGTAGAGTATTTTAGTACATTTAATCAAAAAGAAATGAAGAATCCACATTTTAGTATCACACAATTTTGTTCAAGATCCTAGGAAACTATCATTTGTAGAAATATTCCTTCACCCTGGCTCCCTCATTTCCTACTTGGAACCTTGGAAAATGCACTTAAAAGAAAGAGTATTTCTTTCACAAAGTTCTATTTTGAGGGTTAAATTAGTTAGTATATGTAAAGTGTTTAGAGGATGCTGGCAGAAAGTAAGCACTGTATTAGTTGCTGCTATTATTGCTTATAAATCCATTCTTAGATGACCTGAACATTCCTCAAAAGACAAAATTTCTAGTTCCTTTCTATGTACCCCTTTTTTAAAATTAAAAAAAAAAGTAATGTTTATTTTGAGGGAGAGAGAGAGAGTGTGAATGGGGGAGGGGCAGAGAGAGAAAGAGAAGCAGAATCCAAAGCAGGCTCCAGGCTTCAAGCTGTCAGCACAGAGCCTGATGTGGGGCTCGAGCTAACCAACCTTGAGACCATGACCTGAGCTAAAGTCAGATGCCTAAGCGACTGAGCCACCCAGGCACCCACCAGGTACCCCTTTTTTAAAGTAATTTTTCCTAATAATTTTCTTTTTTTTAGGTTTATTTATTTATTTTGAGAGAGAGGGAGAGAGAGAACATGGGGGGAGGGGCAAAGAGAGATGGGGAGAGAGAAAGAACCCCAAGAAGGTTCCATGCAAATGCTGTGAGTGCAAGCCTGATGCAGGGCTTGAACTCATGAGCCCTTGACCTTAGCTGAAATCAAGAGTCAGATGCTTTACCAACTGAGTCACTCAGATGTCCCTCCAGGTACCCTTTTAATGTCTTATCACCTCCTATTAAAAAAGATATAAATATTAATCCATGGAAATAAATGGTATTAAATCTGCACTGCATTCAAAGCAAATGCCTTAAAGGAAACATTTATATGAAAAGAAAAAGAAAAAACTCAATCCATCAACCAATCTGACTACAGTACCTTATGGTAGGGAAGTTTATGTTATTATCAAAGTGCAAGAAAAAACACACACATACAGGAATAGAAATAAAATTTGTGGTGTGTTGCCAAAGAACCAAAAGTCTGAAGTTGGATGGTTGCAAGTCCCCCCCTACCCTACTACTGCCACTACACTCTAGCCTGATTTTTTTTTTCTTTCAATGCATTCCATCTAGGATGACTTATTTTTACTTTTGATAAAACACAGGACCTAATTACAAATCTAGTCATTAAGAAAACTCTGTGGGAATTATACACGTTTGAGATATGACGGCAGCCACGTACATTGAAGATAGGAGCGGCTTCTCACAGGACATACTGTGATAGAACTGCATCCCTTTTAACAGGACATTAAAATTGCTTGAGCAATGCCATGAGCATTACACTCTCCATAATTTCATCATAGTTTTATTTTAGACAAATTCATGCTCCACTTCTCATTGGGAAATTCATATTTGTAAGAAATAAGGGATATACCATGGCTTTGTTTTTACACTGAGGAAATCAGCCCATTGAAAGTGTTGATGATGGTCTTCCTGAACGACACAATTAGACACGGAGATATGCAGGGATATAAGAATGCATTTCACCAGTAAATAGTCTTTATTTTGGGAGAAGCTTCAGGAAGAGTAGATGCCTGAATGCTTACAGGGGAGACTGACTGGTAAACAAACCCATAGCTTATGGTGAAGAACTTTTCATTAGAAGCCTAGTGGACCATGGTAGGAATGGGTCCAAGAAGGGACAAAGTAGTCAGGGAAGCAATAACTGGAGAGAAGACCAAGAAAAGCAGACACCAAAAAATAACATTCAAAGAAGCTTGAGACATCTCAGAATGTTACATATCACTTAAAATTTCTGTAAAATATAAGCCCTGTTCCTAACCTCAGAAATTGGAATTATGTATTCCTCACTTACAGATAATTCACTCTTTTAAAATTCACTCGGGGTGCCTGGGTGGCTCAGTTGTTTGTGCGGCCAACTTCAGCTCAGGTCATGATCTCACAGTTCACGAGTTCCAGCCTGCATCAGGCTCGATACTATAAGCACAGAGCCTGCTTTGGATCCTCAGTCTCCCTCGTCTCTGCCTGTCTGTCTGTCTCTCTCTCTCTCTTTCTCGAAAATATAAAAAATAATAATTAAATTGTGTCTTCAATCTATACTTTTTAAAATTACTTACTTGAAAAGAAGAAATTATCTTGCTTTTTTAAAATTTATTTTTTACTTATTATTTAAAAATTTTTTAAGTTTATTTATTTTGAGAGAGATAGAGGCAGTGTGAGCAGGGGAGTGGCAGAGATAGAAGGAGAGAGAGAGAATCCCAAGCAGGCTCTGTGCTGTCAGCACAGAGCCCAATGTGGGGCTCCAACTCACGAAGCTGTGAGATCATGATCTGAGCCTAAATTGAGAGTCAGAACACTTAACCGGCTGAACAACTGGGGCGCCCCTATCTTGCTTTTAATGAATACTTTATATCAAAATTATCACTTAATCTTTTATTGATACATGTCATTTTTCTTAAAAATATTTGGAAGAATTTACTTCACATAGATAAAATCAATTAAAATAACTGATGATGATAGCAGAGACAATCCCAGGAATACATTACTGTAGAGTTGAGAGAAAGAATAGGTACAGTATCATGATCTCAGGCACTGTAATGATGATTGATCAGATTATATGCTGTGCACAAAAGGAACAGTGGTCAGGCATGAATGCTAGTGCCTGAAAGGCAGATAGAATCAGGTGATACCTTACAGCTGATGGCCAAGTATGATCAGCTCTAACAAATGGAGTACAGTAATAGAAGCTGAAAGTTGTAATGATTGCCTGAAGAGGTGGGTCAGAAAAGATTCACAGGACATTTGATGCTTAAAGGCATTAGCATTATGGACATAATTGAAAAAAACGAGAGGCGGGACCCATTACAGGACTGTTAGAGGCAAGGGCAAAGGAAACACTGAAAGGATAAAATGAAATTTCATTTTCACTGATGGCCCTTAATCAAAACTTTGAAAGCAGATAAACAACTGGAAAGGTTTACTTAACAATACATCAATTCTCCAGTAGATTAATATGCCTCTTTTGTTCTCAAAGGTAGAAAAATGAATGTTGAAATGGCAAAAGTAAATTACGTGAATTCATTATGTCTAATGACAATTTCTTTTATCATATGACAACATGTCTCTTTCCCAAATCAATTTGGATGTTATAATTTCAAATGTAATACACAGTGTGGCATATACATTCAATTGATAATTGTTTCTAAGTTTGCAATAAAAGGATGCATGTTAAAGAAGCACAAGGGTCACTATACACAACTGCCTTTTTATTTATTTTACTTTTAAAATATTTTTTTGTTTGTGAGTGAGAGAGAGCATGACCAGGGTAGGGGCAGAGAGAAGGAGACGGACAATCCCAAGCAGGCTCCGAGCTGTCAGTGCAGAGCCCAATGTGGGCTCAAACTCAATGAACCATGAGATCATGACCTGAACCAAAATCAAGAGTCAGGCACTCAACCAACTGAGCCACCAAGGCAACCCCACAATTGTCTTTTTAAAAATGGATTGGCTCAAATTTAGCTAAATAAAGTTCACAGAGAAGATAATCCATTATGTTGAAATACGTACACAGACCTTTCCTTTTCCTCTTTTCCATCCCCACCTCCCTTTTCCTCTTTTTTCAGCCTTTCAAATCCTCTTTCATTTTAAGGCAGAGTTCAGGTTCTGGAACTTCTTGAGATCAGTGCATGATCACAATGTACTCTATTTGAACTGGTTATTTTTCTTTATTACATAGTTGCTTGTGCATTTGTTAAAACCAATATATGGCCTCAGGCACTCTATTTCTTACCATAAATTACTTAGTGTATAATTAGTTGTTTCTAACATATGCTATTTGTCACCTGTAAATCAAAATTTTCCTATTCCTACCCTCAAAACCAATCCACAAAAAATGATAGCAGAACCTTATAAACAATCAATATTGATACATGGATGCTTATGGAAGGTCTGACATTACTGACATGATACTGCCCACCTCTGTTCTCTATTCTATTGGGAAAATTGTTGGCATGAGCCACTATTATTTTATTTCTCATCAAGGACAGGATGCAGGGAATGGAAACAGTGAGAGCCCACTAAGTATGAGGCAATAGGTAGGGGCTTTTCAACAACCAATCACGGGAATCCTCACAACCACTTCAGAAGTTAAATGTGGTATTTGCCTCATTTTTCAGATGTGGATAAAATATACTATTTAATACTTATATATGGAGATTAAATAGTTTTCCTTTAGTCTCGAAGCCTGTAAGGAGCAATACTGAAATTCAATTCCTGGGCAGTATGTTTCTTGACAGATGTTTTTTAGCTCATTTATTTATTTTGAGAGAGACAGAAACGGCGCAAGTGGGTTGCGGGTAGAGAGAGAGGCAGACAGAAAATCCCAAGCAGGCTCCTCCCTGTCAGCCCCGATGCGGGGCTTGAGCTCACAAAACCATGAGCTCATGACCTGAGACCAACCAAGAGTCAGACGCTTAACAGACTGAGCAACTCAGGTGACCCTCCTGACAAATTTTTACCAAAGGATAAGCACCCTGATGAGAGAAACCAAGACAGTGAAAAAAGTAGATGTGTTTTCAAATAAGGAAAGGATTTTTAGATTGGGAAAGAGAAGACACATGAGGAAAATGAGAACTTTTCTCAAATCTCTTCTGCTTTTATATGCAAATGAATTTAGTGATTCTATATGATCTATCTGATATATATGATTCTTCTGAGGATGAGACCACAGTCTTCACAGGTAAAATTTATAAAAATAATGTTGGCTCATTATAAAAAGAATGTTATCATAACTGAGTCACAGCATCCTCAACTTCCTTAGAAAGTAGAAACTTCCATACCACTAGAAGTTTCAAATAGAGGCTGCTGACCTTATGCCAGTCATGTTATTGAACAGATTCTAGGTTTTGTTAGGAGTTGAATCTGGGTAAGCTCTAAGGTCTCCTTTCACCTCCAGGTGCTACAATTTAAATACAGGGCTGGCTTTAGAAATGATGCTAAATAAAATGAAGAGAAAATTTAGCCTCTTGAAAATTTAGCTTCCATGATGACTTATATTTCTTTTTACAACATGTACACTTCTTCAAATTATCCTTTGATTGCCTGATTGAGATTGTCATTCTGAGAGTTAAGTGGGCTACATTGAGGGGTGCTTCAAATTCTATACCACCTGGCTGCCTATTTAGAATTCATGATATGTGTACATACCAGTGAAGAGTTAATATGTGTTAATTCCATGTTTATATATGTCACATCTTATATCTTTTATAGGCAACCCAACCTAAAAGAGAAATTGTTTTCAACCTTTATGAAATCTATCCATTATCTGTGTGTGTGTGTGTGTGTGTGTGTATAAAATAATGTATATATATTATATATAAAATATATCTATCTATATCTATATCATCTATCTATATCTATCTATATCTGTATCATCTATATCTATATCTATGTCTGTATCTATATATCTTTGTGTAATATATATCTATGTATTATATATATATAATTTAATGATATTTTGGATGATGACATTTTTAAACATTTATTAATTTATTTTTGAGAGAGAGAGTACGCAGGGAAAGAGAAGAAAGAAAGGGGGACAGAGAATCCCAAGCAGGCTCTGTGCTATCAATATAGAACCCAATGCAGGGCTCGAACTTATGAACTGTGAGATCATGACCTGAGCCAACATCAGGAGTCACACACTTAACTGGCTGAGCCACCCAAATGTCCCGATGATGACTTTTAATTTGCTTAATACACCAAAGTGGAGGGATGCTGTTGATTCAAATCCAAATGAGTTCCTGAGAAATGTAGTTCCTATTTGCTATCTTCCATTTTCTATATGTGAATTCTGAGATTTTGGAGGGAAGAGTCTATGTGCTGTTAGATTCTGTCTTACAGCTTGGTGGCCGTCACATAAGAAGAGCTCAAAATCAATGATGAATAAATCGAAAGTTGCATACTATTAACTAGCTTTCCTGGAGTCCACAGGGAAATAAACCCATTATCAGCTAATGCCAGCTTTATAGGTATTATACACTATGGTTGCCAGCTCTGGGTTTACAGCAGGACATTTGGTGGAGGTTTTGGTAAATCATCAATGATGTAAAGACCATACCATATTCTGAAACAGAGGGTTTATTGTTTTCAACCAATATAGAGATTGAGGAAGCTATTATCTATCTATCTATCTATCTATCTATCTATCATCTATCTAACATCTATCATCTATCTAACTATTTTAATGCTTATTTATTTATCTTGAGAGACAGCGAGTGTGAGTCTGGGAAGGGCAGAAAGAGAGGGAGAAAGAGAATCCCAAGAAGGCTCCATGCTGTCAACAGAGCCTACATGGGGCTTGATCTCATGAACCACTAGATCATGACCTGAGCTGAAATTAAGAGTCTGACGCTTAACCAACTGAGCCACTCAGGTGCCCCATGCAATCTATATTTTTTAACTGCTTTACCAGTTATTCTTACAATCTAGAAACTTGAGAGCCATTTTCTTTTGGTGTTTTTAATTAAGTTTTTTTTTTGTTGTTGTTGTTTTTAATTCCACTATAGGTAACATACATTGCTATATTAGTTTCAGGTGTACAGTACAGTGATTCAACAATTCTATACATTACACAGTGCTCATCATGGTAAGTGTGCTCTTTAATCCCCATCACCTATTTCAGACTTCAGAATCACTTTTATTGACATCCATTTATTCACAGACAAGGAGGTGGACATGCTTTATGGATACAGGACTTTGTCACTTACTTAGTATGCTAAGATCTACATATCCCTAACTGAGAACAGACTCTGCCTCTCACTATCAACCATGATCTTTGGTGTATGCACATAACTAAAATGGGAAAAAATCACTTCTATGTATGTCTGTGACAGTACAGAACCATTCCATATTATAAATGTCTCAGTCTAATCTGGTAATAACAAATAATTAAAATAGAGGAGTTCAGCTTAAGTTATTAGGTCACACTGCTATTTTTCTAACTCATAAAATTATAAAGAATGTAGAAACAAATTTCCAGGGGCTAAGTTGAAGATAATCCTATAATTTATATCCTTTCCTCAGTTGTATGTAAAATGTGATGGCAAACTCAAATGTATGTTCTTCCTCCCCCAAACTCCAAAAAAAATAGTGGAAAAAATAGTTTCTGGATTATGGTGAGTGTATTTCCAATTTGTGAGCTTGTGCTATTGCTGTTGAATCTCTGGCTTTCTAGGTCTTTTCCTTGTAACTCTCTCATGCTTTGGTTTTAAAGGACTTGACCTCTATAAGATTTGAATGTTCCTCCTGCTTTTCTGACTGTCCTCTTTCTTTCCGGTATGTACAGAAGCTACATAGAGATTTCTCTATGTAAACAATTTCTCAGTGTAAACAATTTTTTTGTTTTTGCTGCTTGTCCCATTGCATATGTTCTATTAAACCAATCCAGTCTTGGTCAACTTAATTTCAGAGTATTCCTATCATACCACTCCACTTTAAAATACTAGCAAAAAGTCAGATACCTTCTAACTAAGGTATATTACTCCTATCCAAGAAAAGACCTCACTCCTTGTGTTTTCAGTGCCTCAACTGGAGTGCATCTGGTTGACTAGCATTAAATATTTGTTGCATAAGCAGATAAATTGAGATGATAGTTTTGGCATAACCAATATGGAGAATATAGCACTTGTTCTGATTCATAAGTTTAGACTCAATTTTTTTTTCTAGCCAAGCAATGCTGTGCATGACTATGACAAAGGTAAGATTGATGATAACCTAAAAAAGATATCTGCTGAAGACTGTCTTACTGCCGCAAGAATTGGTTGCAAAAATTTTCTGCAACATAAGAAGAACAAAGTGTATATGCAGCAAAATTAACATTGAATACATTTAATTTTATCAGAAAATCTATTGTTGAATTTTAAGTAAGTCTATAAATGTCAAATAAATTACTTTCTCTTCTCCAAATAAAGAATGCATACAGTTATGTGACAAGCTCAAGACTTCTCTCCAGCATTATGCTACTAAAGCTGAAACCTGTGAACAGCCATCTCTAATATAGTTCTTTTACTTGATGATGTTTTTAATAATGCACATTTAGGTACAAATTATTACTTCGAATGCCACAATTATAGTTTTCTTTCAACAATTCTGCTAAGCTTTGCATTATTTTCAAGCCCATTACCCATGTTCTGTATTTATTTATTTGTTTTAATTTGTTTTATCTATACTTTCTCTGTACCCATAACTACAAACTTTATCAAGTTAATAACATTTTTAATATTAAATTTTGCTTGTCTGTGACCTAGGGATTATCTTTAACCTTTTCTTTTTTTTTCTTTCAAAAAAGTTTCTTTCTAACACTGCAAAATATATAAGAACTAAGTTTTTTTTTCTTTCAATATATGAAGTTCATTGTCAAATTGGTTTCCATACAACACCCAGTGCTCATCCCAAAAGATGCCCTCCTCAATACCCATCACCCACCCTCCCCTCCCTCCCACCCCCCATCAACCCTCAGTTTGTTCTCAGTTTTTAAGAGTCTCTTATGCTTTGGCTCAATAAGAACTAAGTTTAAGTAGTGTAATGAACACTGAGAATTTATAGAGGTCAGATATTTTAAAATAACAGAGTTGTTATTACTTTAGACTTTGTGGTCACATTTTTGCTCTATTTTAAAAACTTCATGAAAACCCATGCTTCAGTACAAATTATTATTAAATAGTCATCAGTATTTAATATGAGACAGTGCATAGAGTTTTCAAACAATTTTATAATTATGTGAAGTGGCATGTAAGTCTATTATTTATAAAATAAGCTTAATTGTATTATTCATGTTCGTTCCATCTTTCATTTACTCAATGGATGCCCGTTGAATTACATGTGACTTTCCTGTCCTAAGCCTTGAATGGGAAAACAAAGATGAATCAGATACTGCCATGCTCACCATGAACTTCTAATCTAGTAGGGAGTAGGGAAATCATGTGTCTATAAATCAATACTTCCATTAATAGCTTTATAAAAAAAAAAAAGTGTTGGTGACTCAGAGACACCAGGGCATCACGGAACTTAAGGAGCTTTAATTGTGTCTTAAAGAGAAAGTAGGAGTTTGCAAGCATACAGGTGAGCAGCACTCCTGGGAGAAGAAACAGCATATGTGAAGTCAGAAAGAAATGGAATATCACAGCATATTCAGGAGACTAGAAGGAGGTTAGTTTTCTGAGGTTCAATTTTCAAGGAAATCTACTAGTAGAAAAGAACAAACACAGGAAGTGTTAGTAAATGTCAGAATATAAGGACTTTGTCTCCCTTCCCATGCTAAGGAATATGTGCCTTTTTTCTGAAGGCACTGGGTGATCACCTGGAATTCTCAAGCAAAGTCACCTCAGAGTGGACTTAACTTTTAGAAAACCACACTATCGGTAATACATACAGCAGATTAGAGGGAAGTCAGACCAGAGCTAGGTTTCAGGCTATCGAAATAGTCTTCATGAGCGTGAACAAAATATGAAGAAAATAATGAAGATGATATTTTTTTGAAGTTAAAATTAATAGAACTTGGAACATCATTGGATCTATCAAGTATAGGAACAGTTGTGAATTTTCTTGTTCCAGTCCATGGAGAATTACAAATCAATTAACTGAGCAGAAAGAGGGAGCAAATTTTTTAAGAAAAAGATAATCTGGGTTTTAAGCACATAGGTTGAAGTATAAGTGTAATGTCCAGATAGCATATCTATTAGGTAGATGGGTACATTTAGGTCCTGATCGCAGCAGAGAGTTCTAGTTGGATACAAAGACTTAGAAGTCTTTGTATACAGATTATGAACAAGGTAACAGAAATAGAAAAAGTAGTTGAGATTGATGGTAATAAAGACTAGAAACTCAGGAAGCACCCACAAGTATAGACTGGGACATGACATTACATTTTAAGAACATAAAACATGATCAGATTTCCATATTCTTCAGTTATAAACAATATCATAAAAGTTTATTTGTAATTAAACAGTGATGGTGTTCTAATGAAAATATTAGCTCAATTTAAAGCACTATTTGACACAGAATGTATGTTCAGAGTAGTTTTAAAATACCATTTTACAAATTTAGTTCTTAATGGAGATCAACCAATTTTGTTCTTTTTTGCTCTGAAATAACAATGATCTATACTTAAGTCTGACATCACTTGAATCCACTGTAGAAGAGTGGGTACAAATTAAAAAAAAATTATTCCAAGAAAAGGAAACAATAACAAAAAGGAGCTTGCAACTTCTTGTATGGAGGCAAAAAACAAAACTAAAAAAACTTGTTTAAAAAAAGAAGAAAAAAATAATTTACCTATGTTGCTACAATCAACAGTATATCAATCTCCACACATTTGGAATCGTTTTCTTGGCAAAGATTTGTATTATTAACGTATTCCCCACTGATCCTGCATATACACAACATTAATAGAGAATCAGAAGTTGTCAATCATTACCTTAAATATAGCTCTAGGCTGTAAAGTCCTTGGCTCCCAGGAGCAACAACCACAAAAACCTATTTAATGGGGGCTTTTGTTGTTAACATCTTCTCTGGGAAATAATTGTGTTATCTTGTAATTTATCACAAGCTATTTTTTTGATATACTGCATCTGGTAGTGTAATAAAAAACTAAAACCACTTGAACAGCAAGAGAAATTGTGAAGAGCTAAAATACAATCCAATTCACCGCTGTTTTATCCACAAGTTATTTCATCTTTTAATTTCTAGAACTAAAATCTCTTCGGCATTGTCTGTTTCCCCATATTAGTTTAACAAACATGCCCTGAATTTTTGTCAACATAAGCTGTTTGGGAAGGAATGAAAAAGAGAAAATGTTCCTTTATTACTAGAAATAAGTACAGAATCAAGAATGCAAAATCAAGCCACTATCTTGAGTAAATATAAAAATTAAACACGTTTATTAATTAAATGTGGACAGGTGATGACAAGGCACCATGTCACGTTGCACCAGCTGCAAAGAATGCAGACAGCTTTTATCCTACCAGACCATTTATTTATTATGCGACAGACACCCGTGCACTAGAAAAGGTGTCAAAACAAAATGATATGAAGAGCTAAGATTTCAGTTTTTCAAATGTTGAATACTACTTGGTTTTATCTGCTTTTTTAAGACACAATCTGAGTTTCATGTTCAGAAGTTTTATGGATGCTGTAGGTCATGATATTTTTCTTCTACTAGACACTGTATGACTAAAATACTGTTTATAAAGTTCTATGGCATGCAATACACCAAGAAGATACACAACACTGCTTTAAGTATGGAGTCTGCTTTTAGAGAAAGTCCACAATAACAGCAAGTATTCAGAAGAAAGTAAAAGAGATCTACAGAAAAACCTATGAAAACACAAATCCACAATCAGTTGTTAATACCCAATTTACACTAACCTCAATTTTTGGAAATGAAAAATAAAATGTACAAGGCTTATTGTGAGACACTGTGATGACCAATTCATTCCAGTCTCAATTTCTAATTCTGCTCAAATTAGTAGCAATCAAATTTTTTCATTTAGGCAATTTGATAATAGGCCATTAGGGTAGTCAAATCAATTCAAGTTTTTTTTCCTCCTCATGCCCCTGCACTCTTACATAAAATTGTTTCAATAACATTGATTGACAATTGACCTTTAGTTTCTTAGTTATTTTTTAAAGTTGTTATAACTTTTTTATATTACTTTATTTTTTGTACTATGTAATTTTTTTGGACTTAATTTTATGGTAGTACACAGAGCCCTTGATCTCATATCTTTCATTATTTTACGTAAAATAAATGATGAAACAAAATAAAAGTCCTTCAAAGACAATGAACAATAACAGAAAAGTGCAGAAATGCAAGTAGGAACTAAATGAGGAAAATGTTTTCCACATTTCCAAAATATGATCTACAAGTTTATTCATTCCAAATCAGAGAATATTAAAGGTCAGAAATGTTGAAATAAATCTGGCTCTTTTGTTGTGGTTAAGACAAATAAGTACAATTTCCTTGGAAAGCAATGTAAAAATCAGTATCAGGAACCAAACTTACACTCTTCGCAGATGACATCATACTCTATCAAAAAAGATTCCGCCAAAAAAACTGCTAGAACTGATCGATGAATTTAGCAAAATAGCAGGATATAAAATCAATACACAGAAATCAGTTGCATCCCTATACACCAATAATGAAGCAACAGAAAGAGAAATCAAGGAATCAATCCCATTGACAATTGCACCCACAACCTTAAAATACACAGGGATAAATCTAACCAAATAGGTAAAAAATCTATAAACTTAAAACTATAGAAAGCTTATGAAAGAAATTGAAGAAGACACACACAAAAAAGGAAAAATATTCCATTCTCCTAGATAGGAAGAAGAAATATTGGTAAAATGTCAATACTACCCAAAGCAATATACATATTCAATGCAATACTTATCAAAATAATACCAGCATTCTCCACAGAGCTAGAACAAACAATCCTAAAATTTATATGGAACCAGAAAAGACCCCAAATAGACAAAGCAATCTTGAAAAAGAAAACCAAAGCAGGAGGCATCACAATCCCAGACTTCAAGCTGTATTACAAAGCTGTAATCATTGAGACAGTATGGTACTGGCAAAAAAACACTCAGATCAATTGAACAGAATAGAGAATTCAGAAAGGACCCACAAACGTATGGACAACTAATCTTTGACAAAGCAGGAAAGAATATCCAATGGAATAAAGACAGTCTCTTCAACAAGTGGTGCTGGGAAAACTGGACAGCGACATGCAGAAGAATGAACCTGGACCACTTTCTTACACCATAAACAAAAATAAACTCAAAACCCTTGAGGAGAAATCAGGCAAAAACCTCGTTGACCTTGGCTGCAGCAATTTCTTACTCAACACGTCTCCAAAGGCAAGGGAAACAGAAGCAAAAATGAACTATTGGGACCTCATCAAAATAAAAAGCTTCTGCATAGTGAAGGAAAAAATCAGCAAAACTAAAAGACAACTGATGGAATGCGAGAAGTTATTTGCAAACAACGTATCAGATAAAGGGCTAATATCCAAACTCTATAAAGAACTTATCAAACTCAACACCAATAAATAAATAATCCAGTGAGAAAATGGGCAAAAGACATGAATAGACAGTTCTCAAAATACATCCAGAAGGCCAACTGACACACGAAAAAATGCTGAACATCACTCAACTTCCGGGAAATACACATAAAAACCACAATGAAATATCACCTCACAACTGTCAGAGTGGCTAACATTAACAACTGAGGCAACAACAGAAGTATGAGGATCTCTTTGCATTGCTGGTAGGAATGCAAACTGGTGCAGCCACTCTGGAAAACAGTATGAGGATTCCTCATAATATTAAAAACAGAACTACCCTATGACCCAGCAGTTGCACTACTAGGTATTTATCCAAGGGATACAGGTATGCTGTTTTGAAAGAGCACATGCCCCCCAATGTTTATAGGAGCACTATCAACAATAGCCAAAATATGGAAAGAGCCCAAATGTCCATTGATGGAGGATGAATGGATAAAGAAGATGTGGTATATATATATATATATATATATATATATATATATATATATATATTCAGCAATCAAAAAGAATGAAATCTTGCCATTTGCAACTATGTGGATGGAACTGGAGGGTATTATGCTAAGTGAAATTAGTCAGTCAGAGAAAGACAAATATCATATGACTTCACTCATATGAGGACTTTAAGAGAGATGAACATAAGGGAAAGGAAGCAAAAATAATATAAAAATAGGGAGGGGGGCGAAACATAAGAGGCTCTTAAATATGGAGAACAAACAGAGGGTTACTGGAGGGGTTGTGGGAGGGGGGATGGGCTAAATGGGCAAGGAGCATTAAGGAATCTACTCCTGAAATCACTGTTGCACTATATGCTAACTAACTTGGATGTAAATTAAAAAATAGATTAATTAACAAAAAAAAAGAACCAACCTACCATCCAAATCCTTGATCTAGTAAAGATGTGTTAAAAGAAAGAATTACAAAAAGTGAAAAAGGTTATCTATGCAAAAAATTGTAGTAAAAAATAAGAAACATGTTTAAAAATTCAAATAAATATTAAGTGGATTACCAATTCAAATTGTCTTCACGTCGGCCATTAAAATATAACTTTGGAAACTGTGGTGTATACTTTGTAACTTGCATTATTGGGCATTTATCAATTGTCATGTAAGAGAGTAATACCCACAGGTGAATCTGTATGAGTTGCCTCCCAAAGCCACAAAGATGAGAAAGAAAAAAAAAATTGGATAGCTCACATAAAAGTGAGAAGAGACAGAGAGATGATATGAAAATATGGTTGAGGCACTTCATTAGATATCCAAAATGTATGGGAACAAGTTACTGATTATCTATAAATTCATAATTAAGGTAGTATCTTTTAGATGTTATATGAACCAGTTAGTTACAAGAAAATATCAATACCTTCCAGCTCTTGGGGAATGGGAAAAATGCCAAGGACATTTTCATCCATTTCCACTATCTATGAGACATCAATGGGGCTAATCATGTAATGATAAAGTGATACTCTCAATCTTAACATATTATATGCATTTACATATATCACCCTGAGCTGAATACTTGAACTGTTGTTGTGATATATTTTTTTCAGATTTACAAGTTCAGAGCCAATGCTAAACAACATAGATGTCCATAAAACTGACCTATATAGCCATAATAAAACAAGAAAGGTACACATGACAAAATTTAATGGAATAATTTATTTGAAAGACACAGAATACAATTGTGTAATTACTATTTGAATGCAATTATCTCTCTATTTAATATATCTAAGGAAAAGGGGAGTACAGTGAAAATGAAAAATGGAAACAGTTGAATGCCCTGGGGTGAGCAATTTCTTTATTTCCTTTATTTTTATTATAATACCATCTGTGGAAGAAATAGAAATTCATAATAACAGAAATAACAGCCTTTGATTAAATGCCTGAAGAGTGCTTCAAAGGCAAAAACCTAAAGTTCCTAAACAAAGAAAAATAATGCAGTGTCAAGGGCAAATGTACTTAAGGACGAATCTATAATGATGAAAAATTTCACGCATGACTTAGACTAAACTTATTTCAAAGATGATTTTCTAAATTCAAAACATGCAGCTTGTCATGTACAGCAAACCTAGGACCTGCAGTTCTTGAACAGAAGATGCTACTTGAAGCACTGTTGCATCATACAAGTGTCAATCAGTAAATAGGCTGAAAGGAAAAACTCAATCAGATCTTCTGTGGCTCCCTCTCTGCCAATAGGGATGACACAGAACACCTGACATCAACTCATTAAATATGCAGCAGGCCACCTCGGCATGTACTATTACACTTCAGGATGAAATTTAAGTAATAGATGCTGGTGAGCAAGACTAAATATGATTTAGAAAACAGTGACCAGTGGAATGAACTTTTCTATTCTATCTAGTAGCCATTATGCAATTTGTACCTGACGGTGTTCTCTCAGTGAATCCTTCAAAGGTTTTGACAGCTCAGATTCTCACTTAATATGGCCATGAGCCATTGATCAAGAAGATTTCAGAGATTATTATTAGAGTAACTTGTTAGGGTAAGCAAAGGCAAAAGCAAGCTGGAGAAAAGAGGCCATGAAAGAATGGAACATATGGGAATTGGTATTGAGGTATCTCAATTTACCAGTTGGTAGTAGCTGAGGATAAATGTATGGGCAAAGATCTTATACAAGAGGTAAAGGATGAAGAAACTAGATTGTTATACCAATAATGGAAAAATATCTATGTTCCATATAATCAGGTCAGTATGAAGACAATATTAAAGATAAAATTGAAACTGCTTCTGCTATATATATTTTTAGAGAGTGCTTGATTCCACCAGGAGAATTTTACTACTCATATTAATAAAATAGCTTCCTTCAGTTTAAACACTTCAAGTATTTAATCAAAAACAATAATTAAATATACTATTATTCACCATTGCATGGAAAGTAAGTACTTGTAATCCCTTAAGGATTCTCTGGATATGTACTGTAATCCTTTCCCTGTAATTCAGGTCACAATTGATATCTTCTGCTCAAAGCATTTTACAATCTTGTTCTTGTCAAGAGGCAGACAGTGTTTTCACGGCGAACTTGCCAGAGTCCTAGAAGGCTTCACCCACAGGATCAACTAGTCTACTTTTGTAACCTACTCTTCCTTTCCCACATGGCTTGAGTGATTGCACGTCTGCGAATATTAAGGAATGCCAGCAGCTATGTATGACAGAGCTATTTATCTCAGAGAGCTATCTCAGGAATGCAATGAAATTATTGCTAAAATGTTGCACAAAGTGTAAGTTCACCCACCATTTTATAATAGTTATCCTTTATATTGTTGTCTGGCTTTTAAAAATCTAGTAAGTACATAACAAAGAAAGACACATTAAAACTACACAAGTTTTCCGATGATAATACAACTTTGAACCTTAGAAAGGAAAGAAAAAAATACATCATGACAAATGCTACTTTACATTTTTTTTAACAAAGCAGAATTATTTTTACTTGGATTTCTGTATTGTATTCACTAGATGGCACTATCAAAGTATTTCTAAATCCATAAGCTTCTCAACAAGATGTTCTGGTATTAAAAAAAATAGCATTTAGGTTTCTATGTACTTCAAAAAATACATAACACTAAATTTGTCACTTGAAAGTAGACTTTAAAAATGTCATTGAAGTAACCAAGATGTCCCAAATTAGCTTCTGGGACTGCAAATCCCAAGACTGGGTATACTATTTTTTAAAGAGTCACTTTTTTCCCCTTCAGTTTCTATTTATTTTTTCCCCTTTAGCTTTTAAAGACAACCTTATAAGGCATTTGAGATATACCTCCGTGGGTAAAGTTCTATGTGTGCATCTTCTTGTCTGATTAACAACACTACCAGAGAAGGCAAACTCAAAATGCATTGCTGATTCTGGCAGTTCCCTTTTCTAACAGGTTAAGATACATCTCTGAGAGGTAGGTGGGAATATAGAGACTTAGGGAGTCAGAAATGATGCTTCAGACAATATTTAATATATTTCTGAGGCTTCAGTCAATTATTTTGTGATAAAACAGAGTTTAGTGTCTACCGATTTGAAGTTAGTTTCCACTAGTTACAAAAATTGAGCAGTACTTACAATCTCTGAACTTCATTTTCTCTGTTAAAATGTGAAAAATGCATACTTCAGGGGTTGGTATAATGGTCAGATGATATTTTTATATAGAAAAACACACATTATGTAAATGACCCAAATCAATATTATAAAAAGAAACTGAAATTGTATGTACTTGTTCTAAGAGAATTGACTGAAGATGTTTTGATGGGTGTTCAAACTAGAGATGTCA
>NC_064807.1:34611465-34681353 GCF_023721935.1 Panthera uncia
AAGTTATAAACAAACTACTTTGGGGATCCTGAGAATATAGGGATTTTTATGGCCCAGAAGAATCAAGGAAGGCTTCAGAGGGGAAGTAAGCTTTGGATACAAATAATGTGTGGTCCTTCAGGGCCTAGCTTTTAAGAAGTCTCTGTACCTCCTCCATGTTATGTTTCCTTGTCTGCAGGGTGGATGCAGAGGACCTTGAAGTCTTACAGGATGGCAGACAGACCTAAGAGCAGGGGATCTGGGGTCACGTACCTGAGTAAAGCCATCTCCTAAAAAGACTGTGAAGAGAGGAAGATATGAACTTCCATTATGTTAAGCCACTAAAGCATTGCAATTTATTTGCTAAATAAGTTTGCATCTAGCAAATCTTGCTTAATGCTGACTTTATTTATTTCACTTCAGAATACTGTAAGTTTCTTTTCTCCATATTTAAACTTTATACTATTTACCCAAGTTTCGCTCTGAAATCAAGAGTCCTGGAGCACAGGAAATACTGTAACATTGTGTTGTTAGCAAAATACAGATAAATCTCTGATGCCTAAGTGGATAATTTCTCTTTCCAAACATGTAAGGATTCTTTAAATTATCCCTGTTTATTTTAATTTTTATCATACATGGAACACATATTGAAATTATTCAGGCTTCAAAGCATGTTTCACTGCTTGTCTTGGTGTTTTCATTTGCAACATATTTCTGGGAAAATAATTCTATCTGTCAGCCTGGCTCCCTGTTCTCCTATGTCAATCCCACAATTATCCATCGCCAGCTATAAAAGAAGTACATCTTCACCAAATCCATCAATAGGATTTGCATATGCACAAAAGAGTACATTTTACAAGTGTATTCTTACGTTTTAATTTCAAGGAGTTTTATTAGTGTACTTTGTTTTGCTATCTATTTTAACATGTAATCTTTATATTTAAGTATGTAAATTATATTTCTAAGGCTAGAAAATATGGAAAGTCCTGTCTACAAATATCAATGAATCCTACCACCGCCTTCATTTACTATGAATTCTTACTGGAAAATTTGCTTCCATTTAGGGAAATTGGCTGCAGGCATGGCTTTCATATTGATAACCTAACACAAGGCCTGCCTATATAAAAATCCTTCAGTCCTGTTGCAACAAAGCAGCTTTCATGAAGAATCACAAATTGGATAGAGCTGCTGAAATGCAACATTTTGAAGACTCTTCTCATTAGTCTCTTTAACAACATATAGCTAAGACATTTAACAGTCCTTTAGTGCTGAGACAAGTCTAGTGTGGACTTTGTTACACTGTACATGTAAAGTTGCTGACCAGATACTTTTCTCTAGGAAGATTTCCATCTAAGGTATTTAACCCCTGGAAAACCTCTAGGAGTTTAATATTTGGGCAACTCCAAGGAAATGATGAAGAGCTGGATGAGATATTTTAGATAGACAATTGGAATCTTAATACTGCACCATGTGGGTAGAAGTTGATTCCATACTCTAATTTTAAAATATGTCCTACCCTTTCCCTAAATTGTTCCTTGCTGCCAAGAACAATTTTTTCTTCCTCAAAATTCCAATGTAGATCTTCACCAAAATATTTAGATATAAACAGTGCATCTATCATCAATTAAAATTATGTTGTAAAACATCCCCCTCATGCTTGAAATGAAATTTTTATACTTTAACTTCACCTTTTCTCTCAGAAACTTTAATTAGATATTTGTCAATGTCATGCAAGTAAATAAAAATGTAACTTGTATTGATTAAAACAGAGAAAAGTCCTACAAAAAAAATGAACAAATGAGATTTCTAGAAATCTGCAATGTCCACATTAAAAACGTCTTAAGTCTATATATTTATATATACAATTTTGCATATATATGCATCAAGAAACATGTAAGAATGTCCAAAGTACCTTTGTTTATAGTAAATACTAGAAACACTCCAAATGTTCATTGATATAGAATGTCTAATTAAATTGAGATACATGTGTTTAATACTGCACATGTAAACATGCTTGAATCTTTTTTTAATTTTTTTCAACATGCTTGAACTTGAAAGGCATGATTGGAAGTAATACAAAAATGACGAAAAACACATGTAGTATGGTCCTATTTATATAAGATTCAAAACTTGATTGAAGTCAGGGTGCTGCTAAACTTCCTACAATGCACTGGGCAGCCCCCACCACGAAGAATTTTCCAACTCAATAGTACTGACAATAGCACTGACAATGAGAAACTTCTCTGAAGAAATGTGAAAACATAACACAAATTCCATTTTTTATTATATTTTTAATAAAAAAGAATCAGAATTACTAATTTTTCCTTTTTAATTTTCCTTTTCACTGATACAGTATTTAAAGATTTAGTATTTCCTTATCATGAATTTCTTCATCAATTTTGATTATTTAAAAATACTGCATTATAATATTACTTATCACAATTATTGAGTTTTTGATGCCTCCTTAAATTTTGGGCTTGAACAAGGGCCTCACTTACTTCCTGTTGGTCCTAGCCCTGGAGGGGTGCAGGTAGAGGGAAGGGCTTATAGAATTTCAAAACCATTGATATTCTAATTTCTTTAATTTAATATTTTTAAGTTTTTATTTTAATTCCAGTTGGTTAACATATAGTATTATATTAATTTCAGATGTACATGAGGTGACTCAGCAATTCTATACATCACCTTGTGTTTGTTCATCACATGTGCACTCCTTAAGCAGCACTACCTATTTATCCCATCCCCCCAACCCCCACATTCTAATTTCTTAAGCAGAGCCATAGTTATGGGGGGAAGGTTGTTTTATTATTTTTCTTCTAACTATACTTACAGTTCATATGCAGTATTTTCTATGCATAACTAAAATGAAAGCAAACTTAAAGAGAAGTAGAAATTATGATTAACTCATATGCTACGAATATACATCTTTATTATTTATTTATAAATCATTAGAAATATGCTATTGATTATGTATATGTTGGTTAGTCTAAACTATTATTTAAATATCAACAATACAGTTTTTTAATTGTTTATTTATTTATTTTGAGAGACAGAGATAGAGAGCAAGCAGAGGAGGTTCAAAGAGAGAAGAGAGAGAGAAGCCCAAGCAGGCTCCACACTGTCAGCAAAGAGTTTGACACAGAGCTCGAACCCACAGACTGTGAGATCATGACTTTAGCCAAGACCAAGAGGTGGACACTTAATAGACGGAGCCACCCAGGTGCCCCAATGATACGTTTTTTGGGAGTTAATATTAAGTAAACACTAACAAAAGGCATACTATGGTGTTTCTCCTTTAAATCCACAATTCTTACTTATGAAAGCTTCTAAAATGTATTCAAATACTCAACTTCTGCACACAGTAGAGCTTCTTTGAATTTTCCTGATGAAGTTACAAATACAAGGGATACATTTACATCACGTGTGGTTTATTAATTCCTGACAATGCTAGAAAGCAGTGACTTGACATGCAAATGTAACATTTTTCTATCTCTTCCTCTATTTCATTATCAAAATTCTCCAACTACCTTATTCACTAGAAAGATGGAAATCTTTCATTTGTTCAATTTCTGACTTTCATAGGGATGCTCACTCCAGCAACAGCTTTACATTCTTTTCCAACCTAGGTAAAAAATGAAAATCAAGAACTCATCCATTATATGGTTATGTCTTTGTTATTATTAATGGTCATTCAGTTGTAATCTAAATTTAGAAAAATCACTATTACAACATAGTATCTTTTTCCTTTTCATTTACTTGACTGCCTTGTTCCTTATTTTTAATAAGTGCTCAAGTGGCATTGAAAAAGTTTTCATTACTGAAACTTGCTTTTCACCAGATTTTTCTTTGCTTTATCCCTGTCATTACAAATTTATTTGCTTTTGAAAAAACTTAAATGAGCTGGATTTAAGCTATACAGTGTTATTTGCATGTCTATGTTGGCACTGTATTTTACTGTACTCTGTCAAGCCTGCACATAAACACGCCTACACATGTGTGAACACATATGTACACACGAGCACACACACACACACACACACACTCCACAAAGGTAAACTTCTGAAAGCTGGAAGCAAATTAAAAACTCAACCAAATATTACCCTCCAAAATTCAAAGCATGTTAGTGAGTGTTGTGTGAGCTTCCCAAAGCTGAGGACCTGGAACACAGGTGCACATGGAAGGTGAGTATATTTCTGTTAAGCCTTTTTCCAGCACAGTAGATATTGCAAACTGATTATATCACTCTTTTCACTAAGCCATGAAAATGCACTAAAATCCTTCTCAAGAAAAGCACAACAGGAAGCCACACCAATCCATCAGAGTTGGTGCCTAATTGCCTTCTCTGACCAATAAGAAAAATAGCAACTTCATTGAACCAAGTATCCTATGTTGCCCTATCAGGTCAAGTGAAATTTTCATAATAGTTTGAAGGTAAAAAACCAACCAAATGTATATGTGAATTTATTATGTGTCCTGGTGAGTGGCACCTGGAAACACAGATTTCCACTTAAGCAAGGGAAATGATGATAGAAAAATTCTGTGACTAAGACAGTGAGGCAACTTAAAGAGCTTCAAGAATGCTTCAATGGAACTTTTATTTTACTTTATTTACTTATTTATTTATTTATTTATTTATTTATTTATTTACATAGATGGTTCATGAGCATTTATTACAGGGCAAAGTCAAGATGTACAAACTCTGAATTTTTTGTTTGGTTATTTGTATTTTTGTTAATGTTAACATAAATTTAGTGACTGTGGTGTTGCAGTTATTAAGGATCTTCTACTGTGGCAAGGAACTTTATTATAAATATAAAAACATATTATTAAACACAACACACAAACACACATAGATGTAACATATTTTTTCCCATTAGATAAGAAGAAAAACACAGAGCGATTGCTTCTCAAAGTAGACTTTGCATACTTCTGGACACACTTCCTACATATAGGGCCTTTGTAAATTTAGACTCTTAAAAATACTAACAATGTAATAGACTTTTATTTTTAAAAAAATTTTTTTTAACCTTTTATTTATTTTTGAGACAGAGAGAGACAGAGCATGAATGGGGAGGGGCAGAGAGAGAGGGAGATACAGAATCGGAAGCAGGCTCCAGGCTCGGAGCCATCAGCCCAGAGCCCAACGCGGGGCTCGAACTCACTGACCACGAGATCGTGACCTGAGCTGAAGTTGGACGCTTAACCGACTGAGCCACCCAGGCGCCCCAGTAATACACTTTTAAAACAAACAAGCAAGCAAACAAAAACCCCCAAAATAATCTATGTCTTGCCTGTACCTCTCTATCTTCCTGTATCTACTATTTTCTCAATTTTCACTCTTCGAGATGTTTGGAAGAAATAGTTTTGTTACCTGTGTTTTTAAAATTTTGTTTGTACAATAAAAGATTTTAAAATTTAGTATGTGTCTTGGGGAAACAGTTTAATTTTTCACTTTTAAGTTTATAGTTTTATTTTTATTAGGCAGTGAATAGCACAAATATTATTCAATATAAGCGACATATTCTAAAGATTTTAGTAAGCAAGGTCAATTATTTACCTTTCATTTTCAGAGACAGAGTGTATACAATCTTGAATTGAAGTGAATCACTAGAAATACATCAGTGTGTTTAGTCTGAATCCATTCACAAAATACTTAGAGAACTTAATCTATCTATCTATCTATCTATCTACCTATCATCTATCTATCTATATGCATATAGGAATGTCAGTAATGATGTTTACCAAAAACACTGGTTATTTAACAGGGCTTCTGGATGATTTGCAATATATTTCTTATCTTTTCTGTATTGTTTGAGTTGTTTATAATAGTCATAAACTCATTATGAAAACAATGTTATTACTATGAAGCCAAGTAAAATAAAATGTGTTAACCGAAAATTCTTGAAGTTAAACAACACAGTAAGAATGTGACACAGTTAACTATATACAGGAAGAACCTTAAAAATAAAACAAAAAATTATTTCTGCATTTTATTTTTCCACTAACTTTGTGCTGAATGATAAACTAGGGCACCATATGAAAGATTAAAGCCCAAATTAAAAGTTGTACTAGGAGATGAACTACTTAATCAAACGTTTCCAAATAATAATATATTAGAAGTGGTGAATGGAGGCCCAACAGGCATCTTCATTTCTCTTTCAGATGAAAAAAAAAAATAAAAATACAGCAAATTGTAAGAAAAGTTGATGTGTGCCATACGAATGAATTCTCAAATAAAACTCTCAATATAGTGTGAAGATTTATAGTTAAGGTAATGTAAAAAGAAAAGTTATTTCAAATAGGTTATCTGCAATTTAGAAGCTTAGCTTCTAAGCATTAGTATTATGAATATTATGTGTTTTTCCATGCCTGATTTTGCAGTAAGTGTCTTTATACAAGAGTCTTGTCTGAAGATTCTCCCAACCTTAGACTTGGGAGCTAACGTGCACTTACGCTGAAATCCCTGGCATTAATTGGTTTTACCACCATCTGATTTCTGTACCAGTGAAGGAATAGAATTCAAATGCTAAGAGGATGCAGAGGTCTATCTGTCTAGAGTTAATGTCTTCAGGGTAAATAGTTGGAAAAGAAGGTGTCCACCTAATTGTATAGCAAGCTTTTGGTAAAAGTTTGCCTAAATTGATTCTGGATTTCTTGTTAATCAGATGAGGTTTTCTTTCCATATTTCTAAAATATTAATCTTCGATTTTTTTCGTATATAAAATCATAAGTCATTCTAAATCTCTATTTAATAGCAGTTTAATATTCTTATTACATGGTTTAGAGAACAACTTTTGCTAAATTGAAATTTTTAAAATTACACTTTACTTCCCTTGTTTTAGCCTTTTGTGACTAATGCTTTTAACCACAGAGGAGTGACATAGTGGAGAACAAAAGCAGAATGTTCTTTTTCATTAAAAATAAATTAAGTATTTGAATGTAGCAAAAGGGCTGTATCTTTTTTTTTCAAGTTTATTTATTTATTTTGAGAGATACAAAGACAGCGTGAGTAGGGGAGGGGCAGAGAGAGAGGGGGGGAGAGAGAGAGAGAGAGAGAGAGAGAGAGAGAGAGAGAGAGAATCCCAAGCAGTCTCCACACCATCAGTACACAGCCCAATGTGGAGCTCAAACTCGCGAAGCCGCGAGATCATGACCTGAGCTGAAAGCGAGAGTCAGATGCTTAACCGACTGAGCCACCCAGGTGCCCCCAAAGGGCAATATATTAATATACAATCTGGATAGAGGTATGTCCTAAGAGCTAAGTAGGCACTACCATTTAGTCAGTTACACAGAAAGACCACATTTTTTATTTAATAGTTTATTGGATCTGCACAGAGAAGGATTTGAATATACATTACTATAAATATGACAATGCTGGATAGGATTACTGTATCACTGAAGTTTTGCTCGCTAAATTACTAGTAGCTCTATAAGAGATACAAGCTCCTCTAGAAAACACTATTCTGCTCTCCTCCCTGCCTTTGACTGCTCCACCTGCCCTCAAAACTGAATCTCTCTTTCACTATGACCCACAGTGCCGGGGACAAAGCACTTAACATTCTGTAATTCTTTTCATATATATATATATATATATATATATATATATATATATAATCTTAGAGCTGATATTAAGCATCTTGAGGGGGAAGCACTGTGCTTATTACTCTGAATCTTGACTTTTCATATAAAGGAGGTCACATGATAAGAAATGAGTCAATGCTTCTGGTATAAATATATAAATATATGAATAAATGAATGAATAAACAGAATAGCCATTTAATAATTCAAGTATATATGGCTTATTTCTAGGAATCAGAAGGCCAGAAACGCCACCAATCGCTTCTTGGTAGCCAGATGCAACTTCATCACTCAAAAGGCATCCTTTGTCAGTAGCAAGGCAAGCCGTTGGTAGTGGCTTAGTGTTTCAGGATAGGATTGGCCAATGGCAGAACATTATGGAACTTAACGACTGTATTTGCATAGTCTAGAGGTTCATTTTCCCATTCTCAACTATGCCACTATCCCAGATCAGATAAAATGTGTGCTGTTTACAAACCTCAGCATTTAAAATAAAATTCTGGGGCATCTGGGTGGCTCAGTGGGTTACGCATCTGACTTTGACTCAGGTCATGATCTCATGGTCCATGAGTTCAAGCCCTGCTCTCAGCACAGAGACAGCTTCGGATCCTCTGTCTCCCTGTCTCTCTGCCCCTCCCCTGCTCTCTCTCTCTCTCAAAAATGAATAAACATTTTAAAAATAAATAAATAAAATAAGATTCCAACAGCAAATGCAAACATTGTGGCACTTTTATTACTCTGGAATTTGAAACACAAATCAATCTATGCTCTAAAACCACAATGTTGGTGGGGAAATGTCTTCCAAAAGATATCCAAAAGGATTTTTTTAATTTATTTATTTAAATTTAAGGTAATTAACACACAGTGTAGTATTGGCTTCAGGAGCAGAACCCAGTGATTCATTCATTGCTTACATGTAACATCCGGTACCCATCCCAAAAAGTGCCCTCTTAATGCCCATCATCAATTTAGCCCATCCCCCCACTCACTTCCCCACTAGTAACTCCCAGTTTGTTCTCTGTATTTAAGAGTGTCTTATGGCCAAAAGGATTTCTTAAAAGAATAAAAAAGAAGTCTAAAAATAGACAAAAATATACAAAAGCAATACTTTTCAATTTCAAAGGAAGAGATAAAAATACACAAAACAAAAATTAATGCCTAAACATTTACTAATGTTAAGTTGCGATTTCATTTTAGAAGGAATTCCAAAATAGTCTCTGAATTATTCATATTCTATTTTTTTTTCCTGGACATACCACTTAACATTACATGTCTTTATTCTAAATAGAATGATTTGATTTAATCCACTCAAGTCTAGAGCATTCATGAACTAATTAATACTGTTTGATTTTCCATGTCTTGAGTTTCTTCTCCTGCTCCATTTAGATACCTGAACTGAGACACGGTAAACTCATTATAATTTCACTCCACATTATATTGGCAATAATTAATTTTACAATATTAGATTAGGGCCTTCTTGCAGAATTTTATTTTTCTTAAGCTTTGATGGAACTACATGGTGAAATCATGCACTAAAATGAGAAGACTTTGGATAACTAGAGATTACACTTACTCATGCATTTCCAGTTGCCACCAGAAACTCATAGAAACAAAAATTTGGCTTTTTTTCAATAAAATTATTAGATGATCACTGCTGAAAACATACTGAAAATTAAAAACAAGCCAAAACCTTTTAAGAGTATAAACTCAATACACTGGATTTATAGAAAAAAAAAAACTTTAGGTTATTTATGAAGTATCAAAGATGATCCTTATAGTTGTAGAAAACATATCAAAAAGAACAGAAAGTTCTCAGTGGTTTTTAATGAATTATTATTAAAAAATGTGTGAAGATAAGTTGCAGGGAATTTCATCTTTTTTGATCTACACTTCTTTAATCTCTAGATAAAAAAGCTGTTTTTTTATATACTAGAATGCTTACTTTTCATATCATTCTTAACAAAATGTTTTAGTTGAACAAAATATAAACAACTAATATTTTGTTGGAGTTTGAACATATAATATTACTTTCATATACTCTTCATTCTTGGAATTGCAAATTCTAGGGGGCCAGTTTCCGGCATCTAAAACACCACGTGAATGAATGTCCATGTCAATAGATATGACATATACTGTCTACATTCTCTATTCTCTATTGTTTGCCACATCTCTATTTTCTTAATCTCTCTATTCTTTATTTTTCCTCTTACACTCAGAAGACACTTGCATTTGGCAATCTTGCTCTAGATCCTGAAGATTTTATTCTTCCTGTTCTTTGAAAGAAGGCACACAATTCTGAAGCTGAGAGAAACATTACAGATTTTGCAATCTAGGTAATTTAAAGTCACTGGTCAAATGTAATACTATCAACAATGCTTATAAAAACACTTAGAATTATATAATACACTTCTCACCATTTACTGTAAAATCCCATTCTGTTTGTGTTCTGTAATTTTTTTTTTAAAAAATGGAGAAAGTAAAAACAAAATGAAAGTTGAAACAAAACGGTTCATACATACTTAATATTTGACTGGAGTGTGATTTTACATAACCTACATATATCCCTATTGACTTGTACTGATTTAACTTTTTCTTAATGTTTATTTATTTTTGAGAGACAGAGACTGAGCATGAGTGGGAGAGGGGCAGAGAGAGAGGTAGACACAGAATCTGAAGCAGGCTCCAGAGACATGGGCCTCGAACTCTTAAGCTGTGAGATCATGACCTGAGCTGAAGTCGGATGCTTAACTAACTGAAACACCCAGGCACCCTGACTTGTATTCATTTTAAATAGTATCTCTACTTAAAGAAAAAAGACTACTTTAGCATTAACAATCATTAATTTATACATCAACGTTAGGATTTCTTCCACTTATAAATGTACTGAATAATAAACTGCAATACGACATTATAGCATACCATCATATTCTAAGTAAAAAAATGATAATAAATCAGTAGCGCTTATTGAATGCTCGCTACATGCCAAACATGATTATTAACTTTGCATATATTAACAACTGAACGCATCACTACAACCCTAGGAACGATTTACTGAAATTACGGCAATTTCATAGATTTTGAAACTGAGAACTAAATACTCACCTAAGTTAACATATGCAGTAACTGATGGAACCACAAAGAGCACTGTGTGACTCTAGAGTTCAGTTCTTACTATGCTACACTGTCAGAGCTTAAACACTGAAGACATTTTGAGTAAATGATTAATACATTCCAAGTTGTCATTACAGAACATAAATGTTAATGGACAACTGTTTTTCAATAATTATTTTTAAGTGCATATAAAGCAAAAACATTGTGTAACTGCTTAAAAATTATAAACTATTCTAGAACTTACAATAATGGTGCATTGTAAAATTATATATATATATATGTATATATATATATATATATATATATACACATATATATATCTGTATTATATATATACACCATATGCTCTAATTTTATATTGTTATAAAGTATATATTGTACTACACATATAGTTGTTATTTAGCATACTAAATATATACATATATAAATGTATTTATATATGTGTGTGTTTGTATATGCACATACTAATTTATTTTCTGATACTCTGAGTTTTCATTCCTTTTAAGTTTATGTATTTATATTTGGGGAGATAGTGAGAGAGACAAGAAGAGAGAGAAAGACAGAGAGAGAGGAAGGGGGGGAGGGGCACAGAAAGGGAGAAAGAGAATCCCAAGCAGGCTCCTTCTTGCCAGTACAGAGTACAATGCACAGCTCCATATCACGAACTGCAAGATCATGACCTGAGCCGAGCTCAACAGTTAGATGCTTAACTGACTGAGTCACCCAGATGCCCCTACCATGAGTTTTCTTTTTGATGAATGTAGATTTTTAAAAATATTTTAATTGTTTTAAATAACCTCTACATCCAAAATGGGGCTCGAACTCACAACCCAGAGATCAGAAGTTGCATGCTCTACTGACTGAGACAGCCAGGTGCCCCTGAAGGTTGAAGTTTTAAAAGGGCATTTAAATTTACATAGTTTTGAAGCATGATATCCAGGCATTGGTGAGCACTCAGAAGACATGGTAGAAGGTTTAAAAGCACAAACGAGCCATGAACAAAATAAATAAATACATACATACGTACGTACATACATACATACATAATTTCTTTCCTGAAACATTAAGCAAAAAAACCGAACACACAAACACTACACAGAAGGGCAGCTAGCTGCTGCGATGATGCTGTTTTCTTTTCTCCCACATTGATTCAGTAAGATGTGGGAGCCTGTGTGATCATAGAGTTCAAGCTCACTAGGCTTGAAAGAAGTTGGCAAAATATTTCCCTGTCAGTGCCTTCTTGTGTGGAACACAAAAGATTCAAGACTCTGAATATTTTTTTGTTGTTGTTATTTTCTTCCCTCAGTGTTCAGAAATAAATCACACAATTCGGGGCCTGGAAGGGAGGTCAGACACACACACACACACACACACACACACACACTCACACAGCCAAATATATATATATATATATATATATATATATATATATATATATATCTCCACTATATGTGTATATATATATACACATATAGTGAATCCCTTGAGAAATTTGGAGATTCAGTCTTACATTCTCTTACTATTGGCTCCTAGCAGTTTGATTGTCCTATGTTTATGTTTGATACTGACTAGATCTTATTGAAATCAAATTAATAAATGAGGAAACCACCAAAGATTACCTGACCCAAAAGTTATAATAAACAACTCACCTCACATTCTGCTTGGTTTTCATGTGAACTAATTTTTTTAAAATGTATGATATAATATCATAATGTGTAACATAAGATTTACTGATATCTCATTGAAAGTTCAATATGTTTATTTATTTTTTAAGCTACTGGTTTTTTCAGTGTCAATAAAGGTGGAAACATTGAACACAGAGTTTTTAAGGTTCCCTGTAGTTCTGAAGTAGTAATATAAAATGTATTACTCATTCACTATTCCTTAGACTCCCTGAGACCATACATTTATATATTTATATTATATATTTATTTTTATGAATACATTAAGAGTAATACTACATAAAATTTCTTTATATTTAAGCTAAGGAATTGTTCCCTTCTGGCATGTACAATAGATCTATTTTTAAGACACATTAAGTACAACTATAATCCTTTTAAACTGATTTTTTCTAATCTTTATAAAGCAGTATATAGCAACCAAGTTATTAGACTAGTGTTCGTGGCTACCATACAGTTATTTTTTCTCTATCTTATTTCCGACCTGGTCTATTAGTACAATACAAGTAAATCTGAAAGCAAATATTGAGCCATAAGACCATAAATGCTCTGTATTATCTTGATCTATAAATATTTTTCTCACAATTATTAAACTTGGAGAATCTTATAATAAACACAGAGAGGCTAACAATGTTCTCCAACAGACCAAACTTACTACTTTATAGAAGAAACACAAACTGTGAGAAGAAGAAAAAAAAAAAAAACACACCTGCTAAACCTCCACGTTACAGATGTGTAAATTACTCACTATCACAATGCATAAAACAGCAGCCTGCAAAACTGTCTGCTTTCCACTTATTACTACATTCGAATGTTTTCAGAGTTAAATAGATGAGAAAATATTTGTATGATGCTATTTCTAACGAGGACTTTTCCCTCTCATCTGTGACAACTTTGCTGCTATGAAAAGTTCATATATCACACATGGATACTCTTAGAGAAAGGTATTTGTCACACTTGTTTGGTTGTACCCTTTACTATGAAAATATAGTAATCCTAAACGTGTGTAAAATAAAAAAAAAAAGAACAGAAATTTCACATTGTAAAACAAAAGAAAGCAAAAAATATTTTTGGTCAACTTTACGTAAGTTTCCAAGTTTTCTTAGCAGCATTCTATTGTTTTGTTACATTCTTTATTTCCACCTTCAATAAAGCTGTATAAGACATTTTATTGTAGTCAAATGATAGCCGTGGACACTGGAAAACATCCTACAGTTTAGAATATATTTTTCCAATTCATTATCACATGTCATCCTTACCAAGACTATATGAACATCATTAATTTACTTTGCAATAAATAACCCAAAGCTCAGAAATCATAAGTGATTTGCCTAAAGGGCTCATCCAGGCAAAGGCAGATTATGTTTAAAGAAAAAAAAAAAGTGAAATGCTTTTTTTAGTTATTAATAGGTGTACTTCTACGATATTCAAAATAGTTGGTAATTTGGTGCTCTGAAATTAAAATAAAGTAGTTTAGAAAACAAAACAAAACCAAAAAAAAGGACACTAGGGGTGGCTGGGTGGCTCAGTCAATTAAGCTCTGACTTTGGCTCATGATCTTATGGCTTGAGGGTTCAAGCCCCGCTTCAGGGTCTGTGCTGACAATTCAGAGCCTGGAGTCTGCTTCTGGTTTTGTGTCTCCCTCTCACTCTGTCCCTCCCCCATTTGGACTCTGTGTCTCCTTCTCTCAAAAATAAATAAACATTATTTTTTTTTTTTAGAAATGACACTTAGTTCCATTAGTTTTCTATTCACCAAAGCTTTGGAAAATCTCAAGGAAAGGTGAAAATCTGTTTGTACATGTTTGTGTTTGGTGCAGTGCCGGGGGTAGTAGGGGCGGAGATGTGGAACAGAAGTTGTGTTCAGGGTTGTATGTCAGACCAGAGGGAAAGAAAGAAAATCTGGGAATGGGCAGCTGAAAACAAAAAAAATTACAGGGAAAAAAGCTCATTTTCTTTCAGCTTTTAATTCATTTTTTTCTTCATTTTCCCTGCTCTAGTCAATCATTTTTTTTTGTTTTTATTTCTCTCTAGTCCTCATGCATTTTTCTAATGTGCATCTCTCTTAGTCTATTTTATCTTCTTTTAAATTTCTTTTTCCTTATTTCTCATTCCCCTTGTTCTTTATAGGTCCATTTCCTGGCACTAAGCTAATACTAGACTGTAAATTATAACCACCTGGTATTCTTAAATTGTAGGTTTTGGTTATTGCAGTAGTTTACCCACTTCATTCTATTAAAACAAACAATAAAAAAATCTAGGTAATATAAGTAAAGTGAATTGTAATTTATTTATATTAATTATCAGCTCCTGTATAGAAACATGTTCTTGCAAATCCTGGAAAAAACTATAAGCAAAAAATAAACAATTTTATCTACACCAGTCATAGTAAATACATACTAATTTAGACTTTCCAATGGCTTTGTGTAGACCAGAAACTTCTTACTGCAGAACCTATTAGCATATGGTTAATATTATTGGGTTGATTTGAACATTATTATAAGGTAAATCATATCTTATAAAGCAGAGAAACAATAAATGGCAAAATCCTCATATAATGGTAAGTCTATAAAGTTGTCTCAGTAGTCTCTTGGGAATAATAACACAAACCAAATTATTAAGAATAATAGTCTCAGAGTTCATTCCATCTATTCCATTTGTTGAATCCTTATGTTATACCAAGCACTCTTTACATTATCCTGTTCACAAGACTCCTATAAGGTAGATATTACAGGTAAACAGGCTTTTCAAATAAAGTTTTCACAACATGTACAGTTATATGGATTATGAGAGTTAGCGGACTGATGCATACCTATGTCTGATTAATTCCAGAACTTACTATTAGCTATTTGTAAACAGAAGACTGTGAGGTTTAAAAATTCTATATAGCAGCATTAGTTTAGATTATTACATGGTTTTCTTTACGTAAACACTCATCACAATATCAAAATTTTGCTATGCCCCTCCATTTGTGATAATTTAAAATCTAAAGCCATTTAACCATTTCTTTCATATAATTTTGATGGTTTCTTTTTAGAAGAAATAACATAACTTTATTTTGTAACATGAATCTATGACAGTAGGTAAGAAAAATTTTAGCTTCCAATCTGTATTTTTATTTTCAAAACAGATGAATTGAGTCGCATATAATTGAATTTTAATAGTGTATGTTGAATAGACATTTTAAAAGCTTCCCTTGTAAAAAAAACAAACAGTATTTCAATTTTATACTTGCCATAATTCTAAAAGTTAAGTATACTGATAAAACAAAATAAGCCATTTTATACAGGTCTCAAGTGCTGACCACCAAAATTTGTTTCCTAGGTGTTTTGTTTTTAATATTTTTAAAGTTTATTTATTTATTTTGAGAGAGAGACAGAGAGCAGCATAAGTGGGGAAGGGGCAGAGAGCAAAGGAGAGAGAGAATCCTAAGGATGCTCTGCACCGTTAGCTCAGAGCTTAATGCAGGGCTCAAACCCATGAACCATGAAATTGTGACCTGAGCCGAATCAAGAGCCACTTACAGACTGAGCCACCCAGGCCATCGAGTTTCCTAGGTTTAATGTATGTAGCCTTCTTAATCATGATAAAAAAAAAAGGTGAAATTAATTAGGAATCTACTTCTATTGGCTATCTTCAGAGATAGTAAACTAATAACTAGTGACCTAGTGTTTTCGGTGTAAGGGTTTGCAGGCGCTACATGGGTCAAGAGTAGGCACTGCATTCGTTGACTAGAAGATGAAGCATGAGAAAACTGGAATTCTCTATGGACAGAGACTACTGTGGTACGCAACCTGTTTTTGTTGGCTGCAGTGGAACCTAATTCAATTACTTGCTTATTTCTTTCAAAAAAGTACTGAATATGGGAGTCCAGAAGCAGTGAAAAACATGGTCCAAGAGTAACACCATTGCATCCATTAACTGTCACATTCATATTGAGGATAAAATGCCTCCATGGCAAGAGCATTTCTTAAGTATTAACTAAATCCAATAAATAATTTAATGAAACTTTTAAGAGCTAATATTCATGGTTTTCAATCTAGATAGCACATGGGAGTGAATTTGAATGATTGGAATAATACATTTATGCCCGTTTAATACAGTTCTGGCTAATGTAGTTAATGGAAGTGAATAAGCAAAGGAATAGGACATTGGAAAGAACAATAACTTTACTGAGAGCTTATTCGATGCCAGGCATTATTCTAGATATTATACATAGATCTTATTTAATTCCTACCACAGTTGAAGTTTGAATCATTTCCATTCAGAGCCTGCTACATAACCTCTGGGCTCCAAGACAAATGAAAATGTATAGCTCCAGATGGGGTGGGGAAATCAAGGCCTTCTTCCCACTGGCTTGCCATCCCAATGCCTGGTAGACTGATGGTTCCAAAGGGATTGCTAGATTGCAAACTTCCAACCCAAGTGCACTCAGTACCTGGGTGAAAGTGGGTGAAAAGTCCCTGTTAAATTGCTTACTGAATGTGCAGTGCTGCTGCCAACCTAGTGTGGGATGTCCACAGCCTTGCTCTGCTCTGAAACACCATTCATCACGCGCTTAACCCCTCCCTGTCCTGTGCCCATATCTAGACCCCTGGTGAGAAAAGAGAGCAGCAGTGGAACATGGACCTCTTGCAGCTACCACTCCTGGTGGAAGATGGCAGGAGTCATACAGCTGGGGCCACAGAAGTGGAAGTGGAGTAGAAGGAGGCAGATAAGAAGATATCCCAGACCCCAGGAAAGCAGGAGGTGGAACACTGCATCAGTAGGCTCCAAGCACCTATAGCATGTTTCGTTTTCCCCTAAGACTTTACTCACTAAATGCAAATTTTAAGATAAAATTATTATGCATTTCAAGACTACAAGTACGGAGGAGCGCCTGGGTGGCTCAGTCAGTTAAGCATCCGACTCTTGGTTTCAACTCAGGTCATGATCTCGTGGTTTGTAAGTTCAAGCCCCACATCAGGCTCTGCGCTGACAGTGTATAGCCTGGGATTCTCTCTCTCCTTCTCTCTCTCCCCCACCCCATCTCGCACTGTCTCTGTCTATTAAAAAAATTAAAAACAAAAAGATTACAACTACAGTATATTAAATCCCAAATGGGGCCTGTGTGACTACACTGTTCACATGCCCACAGAGTCAGCTCTGTGCTCTGTTCCCATTACACAGATTTAAAAAAAAAAAATGTCCAAAGTCACATTCATCAGCATGAGATAAAATGTGTGAGTGCAAGAGCAGAGGTGGAATTGGTAGCTAAAACTCTAAACTTTGTTTTTACTGTGTCTAATTGGCCATCTATATTGACCACTCGCCAAATTAATTGAACATGTTTTACAGTGTATTCCTCATAGTTCGTATACTTGTAGTAGATGGAAAGGTGTTAGAATAAAAAACAGACATAAGGAATATAGAGTTTTGAATGATTAATAAAATATATGTATACACTTGGCCAACCTGCCAAAACTCTGCCTTATCAACAAATAGACAATGATAATTTCTATATATACATATTTTTATGTTATCAAGCTCAATATTGACTACCATGAGAAGTTTATAGGAACATTTATAAAATGGAAGCTAATATCTTAACTTTTCAAAGTAATTTTACATCATACTTGCAGAGTTGTTTTCATGTGGAAATCAGTTATACATATTTAGTTCATTATTATAATCTCTGGTCTAGTGTGATTTGAAGAGAATTGAAATTGCATATTTAGAAGCACTGCAGAGAAAAGTGGTATGGTAGTAGAGAGTTGTAGCTTCTACAAAGCAATCGAAATAATGAAAGATCAAGCACGATCTTGGATTGAAAACATGTTGTACAGCATTATACAAATACACAAATCAATGGTCAAATATTCCTCAGATGATTATAACAGGAATAATTTAAATCAGCTCTATGATCTGTTTTATATTTATGTAAAAATTATTTTAATTTTATAGTTAAAAGTTATTCTTCTTTCCCCAATAAACTTCTCAATTTCACATACAATTCCACCATGGGAAGGCTATTCAAGACTTGGCTCAAAGATCAGTTTTCTTAATTTAATTTGCTTATCAACCTCTCTCTGCTTTCAGAGTAAGGAGCTCTTCTTTAATTCTGCCTGGGAGACTTGTGCACATCCTTAATCCTGTATTAGCACCCAACATTATGGTTTTTCATTATCATCTCTCTTCCTCCCAGCTCTCAGCAACTTCAGAGAAAAGATGAATCTGTGTTTTTATTTGCTTGCTTGTTTCTTTTCTTTCTTTTTTTTTTAATGTTTACTTATTTTTGAGAGAGAGCAAGAAAGCAGGGCAGGGGCAGAGAAAGATGGGGACAGAGGATCCAAAGCGGTCTCTGTGCTGACAGCAGTGAGCCCAATGTAGGGCTCAAACTCAAGAACTGTGAGATCATGACCTGAACCGAAGTCAGACACTCAAATGACTGAGCCACCCAGGCACCCAGTTAAGGTTTATTTCTCTTCAAAGACAGAGAGAGCACAAGAGGGGAGAAACAGACAGAGAAGAAGAAGCCCAAGCAGGCTTCGCCCAATGTTGGGCTCTGGAATTTAGGAAACTATGAGATTCGGACCTGAGCTGAAATCAAGAGTAGGATGTGTAACCACTAAGCCACCGGGCACCCCTTTACTTGCTTGTTTCTATAATATCTGTGCTTATAGTATGTCTGGGAGATTGAAAACACTAATTTAAGGAAGGAAGGAAGGAAGGAAGGAAGGAAGGAAGGAAGGAAGGGAAGGAGGAAGAAGGAGGGAGGGAGGGAGTGAGGAAAGAAGGGGAGAGGGAGGGGAGAAGGAATGAAGAGCAAGCAGATTGGCATTTCTTTTCTGCCTAAAATCAGAGTTAATGCCTGCCTTGCCTACATGGGTATAGACTGGCAAGGAATTTCCTTACATATTATCGAATCTTCACAATTCAGGAGTAATGTAAACCCTTCTTGGCCACTCAAAAGAATCTAGAAATTGTTCATGTTGCTATAGCTCCTTAAGGCTAAAGGAAAAATTCTGTTTGTAATACAGGGGTCATTTACTGTACTTTTAGGTTCACTATGAATAAATGATTCCTCAAAATCTAACTACTAAATCTAAATCTAAAACTTAAAAAAACACAATAGAGAAAATATCCCAAATTCTAGGTAACTTGCTTTCAAATGAAATCTTAGATGGCTCATTCTCAAGGAAGAGAAGAGATCTGTACATCTATGGAAATTACTCTTCAAGTAATGGGCTTGTGTCCAATATTAAGCCTCAAGGAGGGTTTCCTGTTAATGTTCGAATACTTTGTTTCCACATTTTTTTTCTTAAGTCAATTAGGGAAGGCACATTCAGAATTGAGAAAGTGTGTTGCTTTATCCACAGGGTATTTTTATATATTAAACACTGAGCATTGGCCAGCCTTTAGGTTAAATATAGATTGTCATCTGGATAATAATGAGCATTAGTCTATTCTGTGTCATAGAACTGTATCAGGTGGTGTTACATCCACAGGGTATTTTTACATATTAAACACTAAGAATTAGCCAGCCTTCAGGTTTAATATTGATTGTTATCTGGATAACAATAAGCATTAGTCTATTGCATGTCATAGAATTGTAACAACTATAATTAACTATAACCATGAAGCTAAACATGTTAAATAGAAAGTTATTTTTCAAATATAAGGAAAGCCATTTGAGCTACTCCTAAGGAACAGAAAATATTTGTCATCATCTACCTACTCTTCACAATTTTTATAAAGGTAAAATTCCTCTAAAAAAGTCCTCTAAAAAATCAATTCTGCATTTCTTTTTGAAAAAGAAGGGGAAATTAAAAAAAAAAAAGCTTTAAAAAAAAATATATATATACACACACACGCATATATTTTCTCTATATAAATGATAGTTTTATATAGAAATAGTATATATTTATATATGTATTTTATATTATATAGAAGTATAAATTCTATATATTGGATATGCTCACATATTATATATATATAAATAAATACAATGCATATATTCTCCATGTGTAGCATATACATATACATATATGTATGTTTATATTCATTATAAAAACATGTACCTACACACATACATATTCATGTATATAGACACACACATATAGGTGATACACACACACACACACACACACACACACACACACACACATATATATATATGCACATGTTATGTATACAAAACTATTTTCAAATTTATGTTCTAAAATTAAAATGCTAAATTAACATTATATTTATATTAGAATATCTTCAAACTATAATTGCAAAATAGTGAGTACTGTAGCAATGGAAACACACTGACAGAGGCATTGCTTCTTACATAATTCTTCAGTAGTTGACATTTCACAAAGACTAAAAACTAAGTTTGATATTTTCAGATACATGAGATCAGTACCAACTGGTTTTAAGCAATGAATGTGATACCAGAACAAGGCAAAGATAATTTTTAATTGTATTTCACAAGCTTTGATATTCTTTCATTACTTTACTGGTATATATTTTGGATCCCCATGGCTGGTAACCCATTTTATTCCTGAACAGTGTACTTTCAATTCTCTTGACACCAGTGTCTTTCATTTATAGACTGAGGCATTACTCAAAGACTTGATAGACAGTACTTATGAGGTGAGAATAGTTTAGTGTTTTCAGTTACAGAAACAAGCCTTTGTCTGCCTTCACTGTCCCTAAGTGGTAAAGTCTTCACTGTTACCCAAGCTTACCATGCTATCTGTTTTAATGGTTAGTTACATGGGGATCTATGTGTGTTGTGATTTGAATTGTGTCATCTGAAATCCCTATGTTGGAGTCCTAACTCCCAGTATCATAGAATAAAATCTTTTTGTAAGTAGAGTAATTGCAGATGTAATTAGTTAAGATGAGATCACTCAAGAATTGATTGAGACCCCAATCCAGTATGAGTGGTGTCTTAAAAGAAGAAATTTGGACACAGGAATGTATATAGAGGAAACTATGTAAAGATAAAGGCAGAGATCAGGGTGAGACATCACCTGTCAAACAATATTAAAGCCAAGCAATGTTAAAGATTCCAGCAAACCACCAGGGCTAGGAAGGCAGAACAGAACAAATTATCTCTCTGGGTCCTCAGAAGGAAGTAATTCTACCAACATCTTGATCTCTTTTTGGACTTCTAGCCTCCAGAATTATGTGACAATCAATCTCTGCTATTTAAGAAACTCAGTGTGTAGCACTTCGTTACAGCAACCCTAGCAACCTAATATGATCTGAACCTGGAGAACACACTTCTGACAGTAACATGGTTCTACTCATATAAACCCTCACGAAGCATTGGGATCTGAGAGATGTGTTTGTAGTTCTCTGGGCCTTAAGGTTTAATCTCTTTTCTTTTTAAAAAAAATTAATATTCATTTATTTTTGAGAGACAGAGACAGAGACAGAGAGAGCTTGAGAGGGGGAGGGGCAGAGAGAGATAGAGACACAGAATCCAAAGCAGACTCCAGCAAAGAGCCTGACGTGGGGCTTGAACTCATTAGCCACAAGATCATGACCTGAGCTGAAGTTGGATGCTCAATAAACTGAGCCATCCAGGCTCCCCTAAATCTCTTTTCCATCTAACGAATATGACCTAACCACGTAAGTGGTGACCAATTATTTTCAGATTTGAAATCCAAAGTATTTTTTGGTTGTTGTGCTTTAGAGGTTCATCCTAGCATTTTTGTTTTTTTGGTTTTGTTTTAATTTTTTAAAATGTGTTTTTCTTTTAAGGGTAAAAAATAGCATATAAAACCATTTTCACTATGTGTATCAAAACGTAACAGAAGCTTGCAGTTTTCTATCCTTACTTATTTGGGTCAGTTGTAGAAATGCACTGTTTAGGCCAGAGTGATTCTAGCATTCAAAGTTTATTTTGCATATTTATGCTAATAATTATAAGTTGTCATACATCTTGATACATAATCAGAGAAAAATTTGTTTGAGGTTCCCTTAATTTTCTAGGATGGTTACGAGGTGAGGGTTGTTGGTCATTTGCCTCTCCAAGTGTCCATGGAAGGTCCAGAACACTACGTGAAATAGAGAAATTTCACAAGCTAACCTGGTAAATCCCAGAGTCCCTGATGATGGTAAATTATAAAAAAAAGTAGCAGTTAATCCTACCCTGTATTTTGGATTTCCTAAGACAAGTGTGATTTAGGAATGAATAGTTTCATGCAAGGTGAAAAAGGAAAAAAAAAAATCAAGCTGAGATAAGAAGGGATAAATAAGAGAAAGAAAATGAAGAAAGACTGGTAGCAAGCACAATAGAGAGAGCCTGTGAAGGGACAGTCAGAAAAGAAAAATTAAAAATGGATGGGTTCATTGGAAGGAATAACCAGAGGTTGAGTAAGGTAGAAAAAGAAACAAAAATTCAATTACAAAAAAAAAAAAAAAATCAAAGTATAAAAGGGCAACCTGTTATCACGATGGTTGTAAATTTCAGGTAATTATTTTACACTCTCTGATAAACTAGGTCATGAGGTCTTGGAGAGCAGAACTGGAGTGTCCGATTGCAGGCGTGCACGTGTGTATGTGTGCGTGAAGGGGTGCATATGCAGGTGTGTACATTTTTGTATGCATGTGTGTGCCTATGTGTCTCCCTCTTTGTATCCTCAGCATGTAGGCAAATCATCTGACACAATAAGTGTTTAATAAATGCTTGTTTAAGGAATGACCTTTGGTTAGCCATTCATAGCTACTCAATTTGTTCTGATCTGCAAATCATTAGAAGAAATGTTCTTAATGCGATAACTGAAACATCCACTAATCCAGGCATAATTCTCTTCTCTAGAGCATCAGAAGAAAGAGAATATAACAGTGGGGGCTGGATGAAACCAAATCTCTTCCTAGATGTGTCCCATTTCCCTTTTAGTTCCTTAGAAACAGAGCTCCTGGGACACCAAACAAAAGTCTGGCACTTGAGTAAAGGAACAGTACAACAAAGCATCACTTTTACTAATAGGTTTTTCTCATATTCAGGCCCTGAAGGTTTGCAAAGTAAGCTTCCAGCAGATGGCAGCGTTTTGCATACATAATAAAGATGTTCACGTCTCCAGAGTTTTGTAATTACCTTAAGAATTAGGAGAAGGAAAATAGAAAAAAAAAAAAAAAGAAGAAGAAGAAGAAAGGAGTAAATTCCTTCTGCTTCTTCTCCTTTTCAGTTCCGTTATCATAATCTGTATCCCATTTCAGTTTTCATGATTCTCGGAAGAGTACAACAGGCCGATAGGCAATGAGTAGTCTGTTATTGGAAAGACAATTTAATTGCTTTGCTAAAAAGAAATTCAGCTCACACAAAACAGGGCCAACCTTTTCCATTTGATCTTACAGCTCAAATGTCAACTATGCCATACATTTTATGTAACTTGAAAGACATAAATGGAAACAAAGATTTTAAGCATTCCATTTTGCTTTGCTACCATTTTATCCATTAAAAAAAAATTCCTCAGTGGCATTTAACAAACTTAAAAGATAACAGTCCTCAGGAATATGTCAAGGTCTCAACAGACTAGTCTAGTGTGTGTGAAGCTGTTTGACTGTTTTTAGTTGAATTCATTGAAGGTGTTGTGTATTAAATTGCTGGAAGCCTTTCAGAATTCTGGCTTACAGAGCACATGGAAAATAAATAATGTGGCTACTGTTGGTGCATTCATTTGCATACCAATGCTGAGAATTCTGTCAGTTTCATAGAAATGATAGTGATTGAGGTCTAAGAATGAAAGTGAGTGGTTTGGATGTACACAGGGTCACCAGAATTTTCTCTGCTTCCATGCAAATATTTCAAATGATTTTCCCTGTGGGATAAGCTGGGTCCCTCACTGTTTTGTGTCCTCAGAGGCAGTATTATGGATATCTAAATAGGGCTAAAGAGGCGGATGTTTTGAATTCTCATCCAACATTTTTTTTTTCAGAGAAAATAATTATCTGCCAAAATTTCAAAGCCCAACAGCTTGAGATCTCTCTCTCTTTTCCTTTTGGTTTAATTCCTTTCAAAAAATTAAATAAAATACGAACACTTTTGTTCAGGAAAGCCAAGTTATGAGCAATAGTTTACCAAGAAATGGACAGATTTTTTTCTCTCATTATATTTTACTTGCCAAAAAGAATTTTGCTTCCCATAAAATCTACAACTAAGTATATAGATATTATTAGTTCTGTCATGAATGTGAAAGAACATTGGGAAACCTTAAGATAGTTTTTCAGATTATGTCATACTCAGTCTAGAGATTAGTATGGTAGAAAATCTAATACATAGACTATATTAAAATACTTGAACATTAAATAAAAGCATAATTTAAATAAATATTTCACACACAAAAAATGGGTGGCTCTAGAAATATATCTCAGAAAAATCAAATTAATTTACCTTACCTGAAATAATGCATACATGTATTCTTCTAATTTCTCTTTATTCTTTTTTATTTTTTTTAATTTTTTTAACGTTTATTTATTTTTGAGACAGAGAGAGACAGAGCATGAACAGGGGAGGGACAGAGAGAGAGGGAGACACAGAATCTGAAACAGGCTCCAGGCTCTGTCTGAGCGGTCAGCACAGAGCCGGATGCGGGGCTCGAACTCACGGACCGTGAGATCATGACCTGAGCCGAAGTCGGATGTTCAACCGACCAAGCCACCCAGGCACCCCTTAAATTTTTTTTAATGTTTATTTTTGAGAGAGACAGAGACAGAGCGTGAACAGTGGAGGGGCAGAGACAGGGAGACACAGAATCTGAAACAGGCTCCAGGCTCTGAGCTGTCAGCACAGAGCCCGATGCGGGCCCGAACCCATGAACCGTGAGACCATGACCTGAGCTAAAGTCAGACATTTAACCGACTGAGCCACCAGGTGCCCCTCCTTATTCTTAATAACCATCTAATGTTTAAGTACAATGAAGGTACTTTCTCCACTGCTGTTGTATGCCTGGAATAGTGTCTGGCATATAGTGAAAGTTTAAGAAACAGATGTTGGATAAAGGAAAGGATTAATTACTAAAAACCTACCTGGAAAGAGATTCAGTTTTGTGAACACCTGGTATTAACGGACACCAAAGAGGCAGTTCCTCTCTGCTTTTCTTCAGCTACAACCATTCTTCCCGAGTCCCAGTTCCCCTTTAATAACTGCCCATAGACCTGTTAGTCCCTCTAACAAAGCCACATTGGCATGTCCCCAAATAAACTTATTGTTTCTCCTACCAGGAACATTGCCCTTCTCTAGTTAATACAAACACACTTTCTTCATTATTTTTCAATACTGTGAATACTCACTTTAACTTCTGGAGGCTACCCAATAATTCTGTTATACTGTCCCCTCTTCTTCCTCCCCTAATCCCCTTCATTCTCTTGCTCAGGGTCTAATTTCTTATTCCTTACAGAAGAATTAAATACAATTTTTAATTATTCAACTTCCCTCAAACTTTTTTCTCTTCTAATCCATTCTATATAAGAAAAAAAGTATGTGTGTGTCTATACATTTAATTGTCTCACTTTCCTTCTTAAAATTCTCAGCAGTCTATAAATTTCTACTGGATTCCTTATTATGTCCCCAACTATTGTAGGCACATACTTTGAAGTCTAATGAGCCTCATTCTTTGATACTCTATGAACACAGACTGCTAGGCTTTCTTCCCTCCCTTCCTTTGCTTATGTTCTTTACTTTTCCTGAACACTCTTCTCTACTCTGTCATACCTCTTAAGATATGATTCACTTTTTAGGCTTAATGGCCTTAATTCAAATGGTCTCTTAACATAAAGCATCTCAGAAGGTCAGTATCAGGGGTTTCTCCTCCGTTTGTCGAAGAGTATATATATACTTCCCTTATCAAGTTTCTCATGTACTGCCCCACATTACACAGTTATGTGTGTATATTTCATATCTGTTGCTAATTTCTAAGTTCTTAAAGATAGAGATGATGTCATACTATTCAACTTTACAGTCTCCTGCATACACGCTTGCTCATAGAGGGGGTTAATTATCAAATTACTAAATCAGTCTAACCATTTATCTTCTAGAGAATGAAACTCAATGTTTATATCAGGCATTAAAATATTGGATTAAAGTATGAACAATTTTTACATTGTCATCTTATACCTAGAGGTTAATTATTATAATTTTTTTAACATTTATTTATTTTTGAGAACAAAGAGAGACAGAGCATGAGCAGGGGACGGGCAGAGAGGGTGGGAGACACAGAATCTGAAGCAGGCTCCAGGCTCCGAGCTGTCAGCACAGAGTCTCAAGCGGGGCTAGAATTCACGAAACCGCGAGATCATGACCTAGGTCGAAGTTGGACGCTTAACCAACTGAGCCACCCAGGCACCCCTGAGGTTAATTATTAATACCAAGGAATGCGGAAGGTGTCTTGCTGCTTCAAATTTTTTATATTATTAGAGATAAACTTGATGGGAGTGAATTTAACACTTTTCCTGTGCCAAAGAATAGCTATTGATTAATATCACATGATTTTGTTAATACAATCATTAGTCACCCAGCAAAAATAATGAAGATGGCAACATGATTTCTTCATCAGAATGAAAGTGCTGTAGAGCTTCAAAATTTAATTGATTAGGGAATGATGAAATAAGCACTGTAATACTGACATCCACTATAGATTGTGATCAAGAGAGCATTAACATTTACTCTAGACCAGTAGTTCTCAAACTTTAGCACGCATGAGAATGATTTGTCTTGAAAGACTGTTAACACAGAGATTACTTGGCCTGACCCCCGAGGTGATAAGGGAGGTCTAAAGTGTGGTCCCAAAATTTGTATTTTTAGCAAACCCCTCGAAGTTGATGCAGCAGGGATTCAGCACTGATATAGAGGGAGCAAAAATGATGGTCCACGTGATCACAATTCTGGGTACATACATGTGTATTGAAGTGGATTGGACCCGTGAGTTGAAACCAGCATCTAATGGGCAGATATAACTGCAGTGTTCCATCCAGCACCCCTTTATTGTGAGGTATATTCAAATTCCACCTACACCAAATATTTGAAATCTAGAGACCAGTGTGTAACAAAATAGCAAAACCATTGCAGCATAAGGATCTTTTATATGTTGCTGATCACTGTATCCCAGTGTGGCCTGAGATATAGAAAGTTCTCAATATTTAAAAATACAAGAGTGAATAAAATTTAAAGTGAATATAATGCTGAATTATTTCATAATAATAACAACAGAGAGAAACTGAATGGAGGTATGCATCATTATTTTAAAAGGCCTGAGGAAGAGGAACTGCCTTGAGGAAAAACATCGCATGTGAACTTAAAGTTTTTTTCCATGCCAGGAATCTTCCCTGAATCTCTGCCATGGGATATGTCTTGCTAGTAAAGTACCAAATGCTAACTTCTAAATATGTTGGGTAACATCTGGCTATGTATGTCTTTGTTAGAGATGATACATGATTCTACTGAGAAAAACATATTAACTCTAAAACATAAAGATCCCTCTCAATCCTGGAATATCACCTTACACAACCATTTTTAAAATGGACACATGAAGAACACATATAGGGAACACATATTATGGGAATACTCTGATATTTTTTGCCAGTCTCCAAACCAGCCCAAATCTAAGTTTGATTATTTTTTTTCTTGACATATATATTTCTCTCACCTTTCAAATTATATCTAACATACAACTTTAGTTTTACCTCATTGATCCCTAGAGGGCAGTAGGGATTCCCTAGAGGGAATTGTTTATATTTACACTTATAATTGGTTATGGAGTTATCAAACTAGTTAAATATTTGACAACAGAAAATTAAACAACAAACAATTAACACTTTACACAATAATTCAAGAAATTTAATGAAGGTATGAAAATTGACGGAAACGCACCACTGAATTGCAAACCTGTAATTGTTGTTAAGTAATAGCTCTTCTGAATATTTTGCTAAATATTTTTAAATATTTATCAAATATTTAATATCGTTAACTTTGTTTAAATAAATGAATGATCAAAATTGTTTATTTTACTTTTTGGGTCAAGTTGTGGTTCTGTGGAGAATAAATACTAATTGTTTTGTTGTTGTTGTTGTTGTTGTCGTTTTTTTAATATATGAAATTTATTGTCAAATTGGTTTCCATACAACACCCAGTGCTCATCCCAAAAGGTGCCCTCCTCAATACCCATCACCCACCTTCCCCTCCCTCCCACCCCCATCCTAGGAATTTACCCAAGGGATACTAATTGTTTATCTCAGCAATAATAAGAGTCAAACTGAAATACATTTTAGTTATCACAAGAGATTTCTTTTTTTCTTTTTATCACAACATATTTCTAAATATAGTTTGGAAGATCAAGAAATGCACTATTGAAAGTCTGAAATTTTCATTACATAGGACTTCTGATATGTTTTCCTAATTTATGAAAACATGATTATAATAGTTACAGTTAGGTCATTAAAAATAGCTTAAGGCAACATATGTTGTTATGCATGTGAATATATATATATATATATATATATACACACATATATATATGGATTATGTCCATATATATAGATATAAACATTTAGAATTGATCATTATACAATATTTAAAAATAATCTTTTGTTTTGAGACCATCAGTGATTATAATTTTCTATCCCTTGCTTTTTCTCTCTTATATTCTCTACAATTATTTTTAAAATGAACATGCATTATTTTAATAGAAAGATGTTTAAATATTGCTAATGTTAATTTATCTAATTGGTGATGATTACCTTAGTGGATTGCATTCTTCTTCTACAAAGCCTCTGAACTTCCATGACCTTAGTTTAATAATGCAACCTAAAAGGCCATGTGACACCCAATATGAAATAATTTAAGGGAGCCAAAATGTACTAGGACTACCTATAAACAATTGCATGTGCTCCACTTCCTAACAAAAATCCCTCTGTTGTACACCAGAAAGATTCAGTGCTATAAAGGGTACAGATTGCTGCTCATGTAAAAGTGGGTGGAACCAGGAAGGTTATGGCACTCTGTTTGACCATTAACCAGCACATGAGGAAAAATCTACAATTAGGAGACACTTGGTGAAATCACTTAAGCCTATTTCTGGACTCCTGCAGGAAAACAAATGCAGGCACAAAAAAGAACTGCCAAATGAGTCAAACACCAGCTGGTCTGGTAGTCAACACTCATGAGCTGTTAGAGTTTTATAACATGTCTTACATGTGAGAAAAACCAATTGTCTTTAAAAGCTCTCATCCACAGGTGACTTCACTTTACAGATTACATAAGAGCAAATGTATCCCAACAATATATGCAGGCTTAAGTAATTAATGGGATAAATTGTTCGTGAAATTGTAATGTAAAAATGTCCCATTTTAAGGCTACTTTAAAGATAAGTAGGTTAATCCTTATGGCGGTAGACTGACATATACTTTTGATATTATTCTAGTGCATTCCAGACTCTCAGGATCTGTATTTGTTCTCAACCACAGTGGCTCCAGTAACTAGCCTACCTGAAACTAGAAAACGAGATTTGTGATTTAATATGAGTTTCCACTAAATAATCATGAAAGCTTCCCTACCACTAATACTGCCCTGAAAGTCATTTTTTTAATGTTTATTTATTTTTGAGGAGAGAGAGAGAGAGAGAGAGAGAGAGCGAGAGAGAGAGAATGAATGGGGGAGGGGCAGAGAGAGAAGGGTACAGTGGATCTGAAGCAGGCTCTGCACTGATAGCAGTGAGCCTGATGTGGGCTCAAACTCACAAACCGTGAGATCATGACCTGAGTTGAAGATAGACACTCAATTGACTGAGCCATCCAGGCACCCCCTGAAAGTCATTTTTATAACAGGGTATTTTCAACTTTAAGCTTTCATTCCAAAGACCATTTTGTGCCCTAACCTCTGCCTATGTGAAAGATAGAGATATGTCTGCACTACACAACAAATTCCAGGAAGTGAAGTCGTTGCCAAGGCCATTTGAAAAACTGAACTGGGTCAAGTTTGATGAGGGTTTAACGGCAAAAATGGGCCTCACTTTATTCTAGTTTTTGGTCTACCTTTTGGGCTTGCCAAGTCATTCAGAGTAGAGAAAGATAATGGTGATAAGAATGTTCAAAAGGGGTTCCTATCTTCACAGTTAGCCTTAAAATGTATGACTTTTGGCAGGAATGCTTGGAAAATATTCATTCTTCTCCACCAATCCATGTTATCCCAAGGATTTGTTCAACAGATGGGCACAATTTGCATATGTGACTGCCACCATTTTCATCATTGCATTTTCCCAGCACACTCTATTATATTTTCAGTCTATTAAGTTTCCCTTAGAACTTCACTCTGAAAGTATACTCAACATATATTAGTTACTATATGTCCTATATGGTAGATCTGCATGCAAAATCTAGCACTAGGCAGCTTCCAGCATTAGGATACATTGAAAATCTATTACCACACATTAAGCTCAACTATACCATCTCTCAAGCTTATTTATTGCTTCTGTTTTATAAACCTTCACATTTTAGCTAAAATTACTTCATAATAGGTTTTTATTTTACGATATGACATAAATCAGTAAAAGGTGCATAACTCTTAAAAGGTGCATTTCTGAAGAGCTCATGAGAGTGCACTATATTAAAAATATTTTATTTATTTATATATATTTATTTTTTAATTTCTTTATTTAAATTAAAGTTAGTTAATATACAGTGTAGCATTGGTTTCAGGAACAAAAGCCAGTGATTCATCACTTACATTCAATGCCCAGTGCTCATTACAACAAGTGCTCTCCTTAATGTCCATCATCCATTTAGCCCAAACCTCCACCCACCTCTCCTCTAGCAACCCCCAGTTTGTTTTCTGTATTTAAGAGTTTCTTAGGATTTGCCTATCTCTCTGTTTTTATCTTATTTTCCCTTCCCTTCCCCTATGGTCATCTGTTTTGTTTCTTAAAGTCCACATATAAGTGAAATCATATGGTATTTGTCTTTCTCTGATTGACTTATTTCACTTAACATGGAACTCTGGTTCCATCAACGTTGTTGATTTTAGAAATATATTTTAAATATATATATTTACAACATTGTTGTCTATAAGTTATAGGAAAGGAACCAAGCACTTTGAGCTATTTCTAAAATCTGGTGTTTAATTCTCAAATAGAAGTGTCTTTTACTGGGTGTAATGTTGTATTACTTCACATGAGACATAGTTTTTTTAATGTTAAGTATCAAAAGCATGTACTTTTTAAAAAATTTATAAAAATTCATTAGGATCCACAAAGAGGCTCATTCACTTATAATCATGGGACTAATATGTAGATATAAAATAAAACCTTATATAAAAATAGTGAATAGCAATATTCAGCAAAGTATATTATGTCTAGATAAATTATCTTTTCAAAAACTCAATTTGTTAATTGCCAGCTTTGAAGAAATGATCACAATGGGATAAATCAGTAATGTAGGTTCAAACGTCATTTTATTTTTTTTATTTTTATTTTTTTAAATATTTACATGGAAATGATTTTATTCCATCTACATAAGAAAGTTTAATTATTGTAGACAGTTTGAGCTCCCAGTGGCCCTCGTCTCATGCTCCTCTCCATTGTGTGTGAGCTGGACATAGTGACTTGCTTCTAACAAGTAGAATATGGCAAAAGGATGGGATGTCAATTCAAAATCAGACTACAAAACACTGTGACTGTTTTTTTTTTTTTTTTAGTGTTGCCCAGACTAAGACATTTTTTTTTAATATATGAAATTTATTGTCAAATTGGTTTCCATACAACACCCAGTGCTCATCCCAAAAGGTGCCTTCCTCAATACCCATCACCCACCCTCCCCTCCCTCCCACCCCCCATCAACCCTCAGTTTGTTCTCAGTTTTTAACAGTCTCCTATGCTTTGGCTCTCTCCCACTCTAACCTCTTTTTTTTTTTTCCTTCCCCCCCCCATGGGTTTCTGTTAAGTTTCTCAGGATCCACATAAGAGTGAAACCATATGGTATCTGTCTTTCTCTCTATGGCTTATTTCACTTAGCATCACACTCTCCAGTTCCATCCACGTTGCTACAAAAGGCCATATTTCATTCTTTCTCATTGCCACGTAGTATTCCATTGTGTATATAAACCACAATTTCTTTATCCATTCATCAGTTGATGGACACTTAGGCTCTTTCCATAATTTGGCTATTGTTGAGAGTGCTGCTATAAACATTGGGGTACAAGTGCCCCTATGCATCAGTACTCCCATATCCCTTGGGTAAATTCCTAGCAGTGCTATTGCTGGGTCATAGGGTAGGTCTATTTTTAATTTTCTGAGGAACCTCCACACTGCTTTCCAGAGCGGCTGCACCAATTTGCATTCCCACCACCAGTGCAAGAGGGTTCCCGTCAAACGTCATTTTAAATTAAAATTCATTCCAGTGAATATTCACAGAAGCAGCGCCTCCTTCTAGAGAGAATTTTGAAAACTTGAATGGTCATGAGTTTTCAGAATGATTTAGGGTAAATGGGAATTTCAGTAGGGAGAGCCAGGATTGTCCTGCAATATGCAGGACACAACATACAAAGCTACCACATTCTAGATGTTTGCAATGTCTAACATCAAAGGTTACCTGAGTCTAACCTTTAACACTGTTTGGAATTTAAACACAGAACACTTTTCCACATTTTAAGTCTACATTGAATTTCTAATAAATAATTTCTGCCTAAATTAAGGGAAGATTAAACTTAGAAAAAAACTTATTTTTATTCTATTCTATTCTATTCTATTCTATTCTTCTACTCTGTTCTATTCTATTTTATAGAAAGAGAATGTGAGTGGGGGAGAAGGGCAGAAGGAGAGCCTAAGACTGGGCTAGATCCCATGACCCTGGGATCATGACCTGAGCTGAAATTGAGACTCAGACACTCAACTGACTGAGCCACGCAGGACCCTCAGAAAAACTTTTTTTTTCACCAAAATTTCTTTTCAATTAAGCATAATCATGTCACCTACATGGGAATACTACTCAAGATGTTTGAGTTGCAATGTGATAAATCCAAATTTGTCATTGGCCCTCTAAAGATTTTCTATATACAAATGTAAGCATGTGATTATTTCATTAGATTTTCATAGTAATATATCCACTTGTTAATAAAATAAACACAATTGTTTCATTATCAATTGTTCCCTATTTATGTCTCCTTTACATTACAATTGCACTATTTGATTCATGTACTTTACTTATGTTTCATTTCAAATAGTGAAAGGGAATTACAAAATATATGTAAAATAAAATTCATCAGGTACACTAGGGTTGAATAAAGCTGTTATAGCAGAATAGTAACAATGGTTTGAATATCTTATTATGTATTAGCATTGCTGAGAATTTAGTGGTGTGAGTCCATTGGAAATAGGATGACTTTTGAGTCCAGAGAATACAGAAGGCAACAGTTAAAGTACAAGCTGGCACTAAAGAGTACATTATAAAATATTACCTATTGTGTTAAACAGGTAAGAAATAAACTTCTTTACAAGACAAGAAAATTAAACTACAGGACTTTATCTTTAATGAACACAGACATAAAATTAGTAAGACAATTTAGGAATTCTATAGCAATCTGTAAAACAAACAAAAAAGATAATACGACATGTCCTGGTGGATTCACGTCAAGAACTTAAAGTAGGTTTAGCATCCAAAAATCCACTATTATAATTCACCATAAGAGAAAAAAAGAGAGAAAAATAAAACATTTGATGGTCTCAAAAGAAGCATTAGAAGTATATTTAATAGAAATCCCAAAGACATTCATGGTAAAAACAATCAACAAAATATAACCAGAGAGAAACTTCCTCAACATCATAGAAAAAAACCTATGGAAAACTTTAGTTGACAATATTGTTTAATGAAGAAAGACTAACTGCTTTCACTGTAAAATTAGGAAAGAGGAGAGGATGTCTGCTCTCGATACTTCCATATTGCACTGGAGTTCCCAGCCTAAGTAATAAGGCAGGAAAAAGTAAAAGTTGCACAGATGTAAAAGGAAGATATAAAACCAGGTTTGTGTGCAGACAATATGATCACTTATCTAAAAAAGCTAAAGAATTTGCAAGAAAGTTAGATCTAATAAGTAAGTTTAGAAAGACTTCAGGATTTAAGAATATACCAAAATTAACTTTATTTCTATACATTTGCAATGAAAAATAGGATTGAAATCATAAAACAATATCATTAAAGAATCAAAAAAAAATGAAATGCCCAGAGATAACTTTAACAAAAGACATACAAATTGTGGTATACCATAGAATGGACTGTTACTCAATAATAAAAAGTAACAGACTATTTATACACACAACACAGGTAAATATAAAAATAATAATGATAATTGAAAGAAAATATAAAAAAAATATACTGCATACTCCAGGATCCTATTTATACAAAATTCTAAAAAAGTGCAAATACTTTACAGTGACAAAAGACAGATCAATGTTTGCCTTGGGAGTATGGTTTGGGAGGGAGGGAGTTTATAAAGGCAAACAACAAAACTTTGGGGGATGTATATCTTCATTATCTTAATGTGGGTATGGTTCATAGATCAATATGTATGTTTAAAATTATACAACTATATCCTTTAAATTAGAGGTATTTTTTCCATGTCATGTATACTATAATAATGCTGTGAAATTGATTATTTATCAAGGTAAACTGAAAAGAAGTCAAGTATTTATTATAAATAACGGTGAATGAAACCATGGCTGTACTTCTCATTTGCAAATTGACCCACCTTATTGGAAGTTTATTTAAACAGCAAGGCTGTTTTTTGTCTGCACTGAAGTATAAGGCTAATGAAGCCAATGTAAGGGAATAAGAGGTTTTGGATTTATGACTATGATACTTGAAGGAGAAAACCTGAAAATATAAGACAGAAAAAAGAATATGATCAATTTAGAATAAATATTGTTCTACCACTAGCTTTATTTATTTATTTATTTATTTACTTACTTATTTATTTAAATTTTAGAGAGACATAGAGCATGCACTAGCAGGGGGGAGGGGCAAAGTGAGAGAGAGAGAGAGAGAGAGAGAGAGAGAGAGAGAGAGAGAATCTTATGCCAGGTTCCAGGCTCAGCTCAGAGCCCCATGCAGGGCTTGACCTCCCAACCCTGGGATCATGACCTGAGCTGAAATCAAGAATCAGTCGCTTAACCAACTGAGCCACCCAGGTGTGCCAGAATAGACTCATTTTTAGTCCTCTAACTTCTTTTCAAAAACAGAAGTGCTGTTTTTCACTTACTTAATTTCTTTAAACTGCCATATGAAATTTCATCTCAGCAAATCATGGTGGGCTGAAATATTGAAGCTATTTGACTATACTATGCCTAACACAGCATGACACCAGAGCAGTACCAAGACTCGTTTTAGATATATTTATGTATTAGTAATCAGTTCTCATAGAAGTTAAGGATACTGTGATTTGGATGGATCAAATCATTAGACCAATATTCATTTATTAAAGCAACAGATATATGAGTCCCTACTATGTGCTAGGCACTCAGCTAGATCCAGGGAGAGTGTCATGAATGTAGCTTTACTTCAATATTAGAGACAAGGATTGAATACAAATTTATCATTGCATTGCTGATTATAGCATACTGCCTCTTTAGTATCATGTAAAATCAATCAGCTTGAGGATTTTCCTGATTTACAAGAATATCTAATTTTAGAGCTTAGAGAGGATCAATGGACATTTTTCTCTCTGCTGGTTGAGGAAACAGTACAATTTACCTCTAATTAAGTGAGCTGATGACTATAAAATTTATAACCTTGCTACTTCTCTCTGGATGTGATCAAGAGACTTGCCATAACATAACATTTGTCTAGTAGAAAATTGGCAGAATATGCAAAATGTCACCACATCTGTGCCGGACAAAAGAGAGGGAGTGAAGGAGAGAGAGAGAGAGAGAGAGAGATGAGGTGGCGGGGGAGAGAGAAATGGTTATCCTTCAAAAATGGAGTTTAAAAGTTGATACAAATTTCTGCCTTTTAACTAGGGCTTCCATTTTCAGAGCCTGAGGCAATTTAGTCTCTACTGTCCCTTTACACTTTGTAAATGGTTTTGCCTGATACCTTTAAAAAATCCAAGGGTATTCACTCTTGGGGAGGGAGTTATTCAAAGAAAGCCTTCTTAATGTCATGCTTATTTCTTCTTCAGGTCACTGGTTTGAGTATAATAGTTTCCTTTGATTATGAAAACTGAGTGGTTTCCACATTTATATTCTGCCTTGTATCAGCATTTGGCCACAGCTGAAAAGGCTAGTGTTTTTAAGACAGGTTTAATTTTATTCTCATATTAAATGTTAATATTTTAATGTTTATCATTTTGTTTGCTATGTGTGTTACAACAATTGCTCTTGACTGTGGAAGTTTGAGCATAAGATATATTTTGTGGTGAGATCTTCTATTCCATATCACAGACTTGTGTTTACTGTTTTAATATGAGTTCTCATCAGTACTTTCCCACCAATAAAATTACAACAGCTCCACTTAACTGATTTCCAACTAATACTCTCAGCTTTTTTTTCCCTGTAAGATCTACACTTCACACAGCTACCACAGTTTCATTCAGAAATCCCATTAGATACCCCCCCCAAAAGATATACATCTTTTTATCATCAACGAATATACACACGATAGTAGTAATAACTACAAATGCCTACCATATAAAACTCTTCCCAATCTGGCCCCAATCTCTACCTTCAGCCTCCTATTTTAGCTGTGCTACATATCAGTCATCTAGTCTTTGAATTTATAATCTCAAACCTAAAGACATTGTGTCTGTATGCTGTCCCCATGTCCTCAATTAATTGATTTTTTTGTTCCTATTTGGCATCAGGCCCTTGCACCAAACTGCTAGATTTAAGGTTACAAAATTTCAGATTTGCATCAAGGTTTTATCACTTAATGTGTAACATCGGATATGTTAAGCTTCCTACAGTTGGCTCATCTAAGTTGGAATCATATTGACACTATCTCACAGCTTTGGGAGGAATAAATGAGGTAAATATATGTAAATTGCATGGCATTAGACTGACATAGAGAGCCTTCAATAATTACTATTCTTTTTCACTGTTATAAACTATTGGTATCTCACTCATACTTTAAGCCCCAGATCAGAAGCAACCTCTCTGTGAATCACTATGTGGCCCTTAGAGGGTTAGTCATTCTATTCTTGCATTCTAAAAGTACATCTAGCCTATAGCTTTACTCCCTTCAGCGTGCTGTAATATTTGTTTCAAGGCATCCTCATTAAACTGCAATCTCCCTCCAAGCAGAGATATTGATTAATGCAGTTCTGCATCCTTTGCGCCCATCACCATGTCCTGTACATGATAGATGGTTAATAAATGTCTGTTAGATACTGGATTCAGGGTGCAACTTTTCAAATATAGTGAAATGCATGTCATAAGAGCACAGCTGAGCAAGTTTCTATGGACAGTATAAAGATACGGGCACAGAGATAAGAGTTTATGGTCAATGTAGATTTCTTTTTCATACCAAAGCTACTTATTACATTGAACAGGAATAAAAGTCCCTCTTGCATTCTCTATATGAATAGGAAATCATCTCATCAAAAGATAAAATTAAAAATGTGTTTCCACCTAGTTCAACCTGTAGAGCCCTGTTTAAAATGTAATGTTCTATGTGAACAATGTTGTCTGAGGAACTGAAATTCGAACAATGTTTAAAACAGGAGAAAAACTATGATCGCTGCCTTTTTAATTGGACAATAATTTGAGAATGTCTGCCTCTCTTATCAGAGCTCTACTTATGTAAGCAGTCTTTTCCCGCTGATTCTGTATTGACTTGTTTAAGCTCAAGCATAATCCTTTAGACTCAGACATATGGTTTAAGTCTGTGTGACAGTTCATCACACAATTTGTTTTAATTAGCAGTATATTGGGAAACTCTTCTCATCCTATTGTTTCCTAATAATTAATAATAAAAATAAAGCTATAAATGAAAGTATATTAGAACATTAACACAATGTATCTGACTGCCCAAACAGGAACGTTATTTACAATTATGACCCTATTTAAGGTTTGGCATTTTCCATTTCTTGGAAAAACATATTACCTTAAACACAGTGAAAAATAAAATGCAATTCTACCATACTCCAGCTGAGAAAAACACAGAGTTCAGCGTTTTTCTGGGTCATTTTTCCTCCTAAGACACATTAGTCATATGTTTTAGAATGTGTGTGCAGTAAATATGTCATTAAAAATAATGAACATATATTCCTTTAAGTACAGGATGACCAGAGGTTATGATGTAAATCCATATGATACATATTTAATATATAGTAAAAATAATAATTTGAAATATTTAAGCATATCATGTTACCCATGATACCTTAAGTATAACTGTAATAGCATTTTCCATAAAATGATTGCTTACAAAGAGCATAACTGACTATTCAATGAAAACTCTTTGATAGTCTCATATGTAGATGATATGCTAGGTGACCCCACTGACACTACACTATAAACATTGGTGTACTAGTAGCCCTTTTCTCTCATTATAAGGTACAAACTTAGATTGAAAAAGGAGTGGATTGTTTTTTAATGGTATGTAGCTACTATAAGTTTGTTAGATATAGGGATGAATGCATGCATGCATGAATGAATGAAGGAATAATGAAATAAATGAACAAGCTATCAAATAAGAAATAGTCCTTCTGGGGGCAACTGGGTGACTCAGTCAAATATCTGACATCGGCTCAGGTCATGATCTCGCAGTCTGGTCTGTGATGCTCTTCCCCTGCTTGCACTCTGTCTCTCTCTGTCTCTCAAAAATGAATAAATGAATAAATTGTTAAAAAAGAAAGAAATAGTCCTTCTCCTGAAGGCATTAATCTGTCATGTGTGAGGGTTGGGGGTGTGAGATGGGGCAGGGAGATTGATCACGTAGGTGAGGCAGTATATAAGGAATCCAAAGTTAAGTAAGCTCAAATAAGAAAAATAAAATATAAAATCACTGAATTAAAAAAAAATCCTTCAAAAATGGGAGATGGCATATGAGATATTTTGAAGAATTAAATGTGTAAAAATATTACAAGACAATTCAATGATACAACACTTTCTATCAAGAAGCAAGCATTGAACATTGAAAAAATATAAACCATATTGAGAAATGAATATTGCTTATTTTTAACATTTCTACTGGTCTCCTGACTATTTTTTTCTCTCTTCTTGCCTTCCAAACCTTCTAACAATTGTATGGTCATAACAGAGGTTAAGAAAGTAACCTAAGGTTGGGGCACCTGGGTGGCTCAGTTGGTTAAGCATCTGACTTTGGCCCAGGTCATGATCTCATGGCTCGTGGGTTTGAACACTGCATCAGGCTCTGCACTGACAACATGGAGCTTGCTTGGGATGGTCTCTATCTGCTGTTACCCCACTTGCTCTCTCTCTCTCTCAAAATAAATAAACTTTTATTTTTTTAAAAAAGAATAACTTAAGGTTGGAACAATTATGCAAATTACTAGGTATACATGCTTTGGAAGTTGAATTAATCTTTCTAAACATGAATCTACCTATCCAGAAAATAGAGAATGCTAAACTCCTTTGGTTGTTTAAAGGATTATCTGCAAAATACATGAACAATACTAGACATAAAGCAAAACCTCAAGAAAATATAGCTACTTTCTTCCTTTTTCTCCTCTTCCTGATCCCCTTGCTCTTCTTCTTCCCTTCTTCCTCCTCTCTCTCCCCTTCTCCTCTCCCTCCCTCTCCTCCTCCTCCTTCTTCTCTCCCTCCACCTTCTCCTCCTCCTTCTCCTTCCCCTTTTCCTCTTCTTCATCCTCTTCCTCCTCCTCCTTCTTCTATCACCATCACTACACACTCTTTCTACTCTAATTAGTTATTTATTTTAACTCTGCAGGAATTATAGCTATTTAAAACATATATCTTTAGGGGCACTTGGGTGGCTTACTTAGTTAAGTGTCTGACTCCTGACTTCAGCTCATGATCTACTGTTTGTGAGGTCGAGTCCCTCATTGGGCTCTGCGCCAACATCATGAGGCCTGATTGTGATTCTCTCTCCTCCTATCTCTCTGCCTCTTTCTCTCTCAAAATAAATAAATTAAAATTTAAAAAATAAATAAATAAATAAATAAATAAATAAATAAATAAAACATAGATCTTTAAGCTTTTAATGCTGGTGGAGTTATATGAGCACAAAATAAATACTCACTAACTGCAAAGGTAATCTGTAGACACACAAAACTGCTCTAAGAAGAACATCTTTTCTTTGCATTCATAAAATGTAACTTAAACCTTACTAGACAATTAAACATTTTTAATCTTTTTTTAATGTTTATTTATTTTTGAAGGATAAAGAGACAGAGCATGAATGGGGGAAGTGTAGAGAGAGAGGGAGACATAAAATCCAAAGGGGCTCCAGGCCCTGAGCTGTCAGCACAGATCTGATGTGGGGCTCGAACTCATGAATTGTGAGATCATGACCCGAGTTGAAGCCAGACGCTTAACTGACTGAGCCACCCAGGAGCCCCTAAACATTTTTAATCCTTGATTAAAAGGTGTTATATAAATAAAAAGTAGTTTCATTAGTCATTGTCCTTATTAATGAAAAATCTATATACCTAGAGGGACAATGGCATCTTAAATTTCCAGGCCTAAATGATAATATTCTGAGTTAGACTCCATTAAGTTGCAACTTGAATTTAATCAGAAGTGATTAAGATACATGCTTCAGAACTTTGAAAGGTAAGCTATGCATATTTTCCTCCCAGATAAATTAAAATAATAAGATCCCTATTAAAACACTATTAATTCTCTGAAAAGTTAATCCCAAGACAGTAAGTCAGGCATAAAATCTATTTTTCCACAGTAACTTATAAACAATGTTTTAGTAGAATTTTTACTTTCATAGCTTACACATACATTACCATATACTCTGAACATTTTATGGATTCAGCATTATTCCCAGTTATAGTTGCTGTCACATTTGTATCATTTCCACAGATAATTTCCCCTAAAAGACCTGACATTATTTGTGCATTTAATGTTGGTTTATGGGGTTATAGAATTTTTTTAAAAATTCACACATCTCATCGTTTTTCATATTTATTTGCATTCTGTTTTGGTTGCTTCCCTAGAATCCAGAGGGGAGAGAGCAGAGTGCACAAGAGAAGAGGGTTGTGTTCCATATGGTAAAGGAAGGAATATAGCAGAGATATAAAAGGAGTGATGGGAAGTCTTAGTACTAAGTAAAGGTAAGCAGTAAGGGTTAAATGCTGTCAAGAGGAGGCAGACAGGGGACTGAGGCTCTGAGTCAATATTTTTTGGGGTGGTCCTAGGTAATTTGTAAAGTATGATTTCCCTATGAAGAACATACATAAATGTATGCCTGGGTGGCTCAGTTGGCTGAATATCTAACTTGACTTTGGCTTTGATTATGGTTCATGGGTTGGAGCCCTGCTTTCAGTGTGGAGTCTGCTTGGGATTATCTCTCCCTCTCTCTCTCTGCCCCTCTCCTGCTTCATGAAACTAAGGGCATATCCTCTTATGTAGGGATATGGTTTTAGAGAGTCTGGGTTAGTTCAGAAATCTTATGTCACACGCTGGGGATAAAAAGTTGACTAACACATGACCTCCATCTATAAGAAGTGTGTTCTTCTTTAGGAATACTGACTCTCCATTTCCTCTCAAGTGCAGGTGTGTACCTCACTGCAGGGAATTGGAACTCCTAAGGGTGTAATATTGCATGGTAGCCTAGGAACCTGGTCCCTTGAATCATGCTATGCATTTCTACTGCTTTTGTGCTCGCTCCTTTTTCAAGTCAAGATATTACTTCTGCAAATCTTATTACTCTGAAGTCAGTAAATTCAAGCTGCATTTAAAAATCTTCACCGTAAGGTGAGTGATTAAAACTATTTCAAGACCTCTCTGCTTTTATCTCCCCTGCTATGCCTGCACTGAGAGTAGCAAGAGGAAACTATAGCTGTTAGTCACTGCAGAAAAGGTCAAGTGACCATGCTTCTTGTGAAAAGGAAACTTAATTCTGATCTCACAACAACAAAGACATTATCGTTCTTGAATTTTTCTGAGACTAACAGTTTTGGTAGCTCTGTTTCTCTTGTTTCAAGATTTGCAGGAGCTAGGAGTAAGAGTTTAAAATTTGGTAGTAAATTTTGGTAATAGCCAAGAGTAGACCTAAAAATATCCTTTCCATGTGGCAGGTTTGATCCCATTAGTGAGAGCAAGGTATCTAAGTAATCACTCTCTCAAGAAAAAAGAATGGAAATTTGAACAATTTTATAAAGTAGGTAGAGGAACATACCTGAAATCCAATTCATCACCCAGATTTAAAAATCAATATTTTATTTTTAAATCTCATTGTATTTTTTCTAACAAATTTTCCCATGTGTTTATGATAAGTTCTAATACTAAGGACTTTACTTTCTGCAATTAGACAACATGGAAATGGTGCTACTATAAACTCAGTTGTCTTACATGTTAAGGATTGGTACTTAGCTACCTACAAATTCAAGTCCATTTGCATGTCAGCATCAGTTTAAAGATAACAGTGTCTGCAATAAGCTATGGAAATTGGCTGCTTTCAAAAAATAAATGCTCAGGGGTCCCCAGGTGCCTCAGTCAATTAAGTGTCTGACCCTTGTTTTCCACTCAGATCATGATCTGTTTGCGGATTTGAGCACCACTTCAGGCTCCGCAGCTGGCAGCACACAGCCTGCTTGAGATTCTCTCTCTCTCGCTCTCTCTCTGCCCCTTCCCCACTCAAACCATCTCTATCTCTCTCAAAATAAATAAATGAACTTAAAAAAATAAATGCTTAAATATTTCCATTTAAACACAATTAGAGACAAAGATGTTTGCCAATAGAAAGAAAATGATGATTTTTAATATTGATACACATTTTCTAAAGAAAAGATGGCCACATCTAAATCCTTCATAGATTTGTCTACAAAGAACACTTGGGGAAAATAACTCAGCTTTCATGCTAGTTGCTGCACTTGTCAAACTTTATTTGAATTAAAGTACTTAGTATATAATTTCAGGGTTATAATAGCTTTAGCACAGCATAAAGAGAACATTCATTGTTTTAAAGCATTTGCATCAAGAGAAAAGAAATAAAGACTCTGATAAAAGAGACTATAAAAAGTGAAAAAGTAAATAATTTCCTTCAGTATTCAAGTTTTGGATAATAAAATATATGCCATGTATGTTCTACGGCTTCTCATTCATTTATATAACCAAATTTTAAATTAAACTCAATAATGTTATGAGACATCTGAACAGGAGCTTCATTTTTGGGTTTTTGCCAAGACAAGATGTACTAGAACCAAATTCGGTAATGTCAAAAGGCCTAGAAAGTCTTTATAAGGTTTAGTTTAGCATACGATCAAAATTAGAGTCTTAAATGGGGCTTGATCATTTTCAAGCTTTTCCAAAATGATATTTAGCAAGAGACAATTCAGAGATAATCCTTCTTTAAACTTAATCTCAGACCTAAAATCCTTTGATCAATCAACAAACACTTATTGAACATACAACATTCTAATTACACAGGAAAAAAATCTAAGTCAAAGGGGGAAAAAAGGAAAAAATTCATCTTAAATCACTTCGTGTCTGTCAGAGAACTATAAACTATATGCTGGTTTATGTCCCTAATACGCCCCAAGAATAAAAAGAGGGTCAAAGAAGAAACCAGTTATATGTGTGTGTCCATGTATATATGTATGATACATACAATTGCACGAGATTATATGTTATATATGTTACATATTAAATATTTAATATATGTACTTAAAGGGACAAAAAATATCTGTACACCTAGTCCATAGCCTTCCTGGAAAGCTATCAGATTACACACACACTATAGTTCAGTGTTTAAAAAATAAAAGTATCTCATTTGTTACAAATTTTAATGTTTATATTATCATTTATAATATCTATCAATACCAATGTAGTTCAATTAGTGGGCTAAATAGGAGACCTGGAATAAGATGGAATTTAGCACTATCCATATATCTATATGTAATGACTTGAAATGAAAGAAAAAATATTGAAAAAAATCCTAAATGTATATAACATAAAATTTATGAAATAACATGTTCAAACATTCCATTTCAGACAACAATTATGTGACCAGCACTGTGCCGGGCACTTTTTTGTGTACATTAAAAATTCACCTTGATGATCACCCTAAAGATCTATTATTTTCATTCAAATTTTTAGACATGAATCTCTAAGGGTCACAGATCTAAAGTACGTAAATCAAGCTCATATGTTGTTTTTTTTTTTTTTTACATTTATTTTTTTTGAGAGGGAGAGAGAGAGAGAAAGAGAAAGAGAGGCAGGGAGAAAAGGAGAGAGAAAATCCTAAGTAGGCTCCATGCTGTCAGGGCAGAGTCTGAGACAGGGCTCAATCTCAGGAACCATGAGATCATGACCTGAGCCCAAAACCAAGAGTCAGACTTAACCAACTAAGCCACCCAGGCACTCCAGAAATGCATGTGGTTGAACAGTAGGTCCTCTAAATTAAGATATTAAACTTTTCCCCAGTCTATTCATTTCAATTGCCTAGTAAGAATCAGAATAGAATTAAGAATAGAGCTTAAGAGCTTGGTATCTGCACGTTCAGTTCAAGCTGTGTGACACTGAATAAATTGTTTAGCTTTGTTTTCTAATCTTTAAAATGGGGGAAACCAATAGTATTCATATTAAATAAATGAATGTGGTGAGATCTGAATAATTATGTTAATCATGTAGAATATCACAGAGCAAATGGTAAGTATATAATAAAAGTTATCTAACATTACTTGTATTACCATGTATTCATTCTGTGATCCTTATGGAGTCATTGTGGCAGATATGCCATAAAAATAATTCACTTGCTCCTCTCACTACTTGACCTCACTTTTTTCCATCAAGGGTTAGAGTCTATGTCTTCTTCCCTTTGAACTGGGTGCAACTTTGTGACAGACACAACCAACAGAATTTGATGGAAATAAAGTTATAGGATTTCCAAAGTTAGGTCATAAAAGGTAATACAGTGCCGTTCTTTGTGTCTTTGCTGTATCACTCCATCTTTTTCTGTCTCTGTCTCTTTGTCTCTCTGTCTTTCTTTATCTCTCTATGCTTATTGTTGGAATCCGATCATGAGGCTGAGAGTAAGTCCAGCCATATATACAGGTTATATATAGGCATTCCAGGCAAAAACTCCAGCTAAATCCCCAGTCAACAGATATCATTAACTCCCAGAGATGTGAGTGAAAAATCCTTTGGAATAACACAGGTCTCTGCTATGATCTGACTCAATTTCTATGCGGTAAGAGCAAGAACCACCAAGCTTAGCCCAATCACGTCCATGATGATGAGATACACACACGAGGAATACAAATAAACAGATACCACTGTTTGGTGGGGTGAAATGCTCTATAGCAATAAATAACCAGTCCAGTCACCAAGTTTCCTTTTTAATTTTTTTCTGATAAAAATAGACTGATTAAATAAATATATTCTTGAATTTGTTTGATTTAAAAAAAATCTAGTTACGGAGCTGAAACATTTTCTTTTTTCTAAATGAATAGATCTTATGGAGATACAGAGATTCACAATTAGGCTTAATGAAAATTTTCATTTTTCTGCTACCCAAAAAGAAAAGGATGATCCATCACTACTCCAAGCATGGTTTAGCATAAGAGGATGAATAAAAGAGCACATGTATATCTTAATGGGCTTCTTCCTAAGGTAGAAAAGAAGAACATTTCCATCATCAATCACCATGGTACTACCAGGAATTTGGGATCCTTCCTCTTATGGGGCCACCTGGAGGGAGTTCTGATTCTTCTAGAAGACAAGGCATGCAGCAACCAAATTGCCCAGACACATTGAGGATGACCATGCACTTAGGGTCTTGGCTGCTTGGGTAAATGTAATCAACCAACTCTTTTAACACAGAACTAAAAACCAATCCCTCTCGTCTGATTGAAATATAGCACTGGAGGGGCATCTGGGTGGCTCAGTCGGTTAAGCAGCCGACTTCATCTCAGGACATGATTTCATGATTCACTAGTTTGAACTCTGCATCAGGCTCTGTGCTGACAGCTCAAAGCTTGGAGTCTGCTTTGGGTTCTGTGTCTCCCTCTCTCTCTCTCTGCCCCTCCTCTGCTGACTCTCTCTCTCTCTCTCTCTCTCTCTCTCTCTCTAATCAATAAACATTAAAAAATTAAACATAGCACTGAAGTCTGAATTCAAACTACGACATAATAACTCAGTCGCATTGCCTAGCTTTAAATGTAAAGACTAGAAGCTTTAACCATTTCAAGAACAATGTGTCAGACAAAGAAAAACCTCTCAAAGATTGGCATTTGCTTGGGTAGTATCAGGCTCCCAAAGTGCACTATAGAAAGAGAAAAGCTTACTACATTAAATACACTGAAGAAGGGGAGATAATCCTTTAATATAGGGCTATACAGTATTTCAAAAGGCAAACTATAATTTTTGCAGAGGATTAAATGGGCTAATTTTTCTCTCACTTTGAGAAACTGTTCTTAGAAAAGAAGTCCACAATAACTCTATAAAGTAGAATATCGCCCTTGTCAGCAATTTGACTTTTTGAAAAGAAAAATGTCAAAGGAAAGAAAATAAAACTTTAAATAAGATAAATTAACCCTAATTATATAGCTATAGAAATGTAATCATGTTGAAGATAATAAAATGTTTCCATTAGAGCTTAATGTTAAAGAAAGCATCTTGTCTCAGCAAATTAAAAAAAGGCTCTAACTAATCATCATACTGTCTACTTAGAACAAGTCCAACACAGTCATATACTCCCCACCCTGTTCGAAATTGTTATTTATATTATATAGTTCACAAATGGATATTTGTTGTAAGCTGGTAAATCATTTGCGAGATCATATAAAAGTAAAAGTAAGTAACTGAACAAAAAGTCAGTTATTTAAAATTCAAAAGTAATAACATTAAGGCTTTGATTTACCAAAATGTGCTTAATAGTATTTTGAATATTTCCCTTGGTGATAAATAATATAAATTACATAATGAAGTATATTTGTTTAATATCTGGACCAACTTCTTATTCAGGGACAAATGTTCCGGTTTGTCAAATAGCCAAGACTTTATCTATTTTTTTTTTTACTGTTGCTAGGCTGATGGCCATCTCTGTGTGTACGTGTGTATGTGTGTGTGTTTTCACATCTTCACTGATGGCAAATGGATAAAGGATAAAAGCAATTTAGGCCCAGCTAACTTCTGTTTCAAGAAAGTTTGTGCTCACTAACCATAAGGATGACTGAAGACTTTCAATTATCTTTGTGGTCCTTGCTATAAAAATAGATCCAAAGTTTTCCAGAAGAATGAGGATTTTTTTTGACTGCCAGATGTAGAAAGGAAAGAATGAGGCTAGATACCCCTCTGAACTAATACCCTGACACTATGTTCCTCCTGCTCTGAGGCCACAAGGACCAATTTGTAGACAGAATTTTTGTAAACTATGGTTCACATGTGTTTGCTATGGCTGGTACCTGTCTCCTAGGAGACTCTTGGCAAGCATTAACAAATGTAGTCTCTAGTGATCAAAAGGACCAAGTCTTTGACCTCGGATGACTAAAAACATGCATTACAATCTTTTCACTTGCCCCCATATGCTCTATAAAATCTCTTATTTATTAAAATATCGGTAGCTATTGTACATCTTGAGAAAATATCGGTAGTATCATACGTATGGCCTTGGAGATATGATGCAAAGAAAAGGAAGGAGAAAATGATAATAACAATTGACAAGAATCTTTCATTCTGCCAGGCACAGTACAAAGTGTTCCATAAGCCCTTCTAACTTCAAATTGTTCCTATTTTAATGAAGTGATGCTTTTTACATTACTCCATCAAGTGTTTCTTATTATTTGGGCTGTCTTTGTCTCATACTTTGTGTCAATGTTAAGAGAAATTCAACTCATCAGTTAAGTAACTGACCAAGTCGTCTTCCTACTAAAAGCCTTTAGTGACCACCATTGCTCCTATCATACAGGACAGAACCCTTAACATGTCCTATCTAATTCTACAAGCTCATTATGCATCAGGTCCCTCTTGAAAATGTCAGATTTTTCCCCTGCCACTGAACTTTTGCCTGTTAGTTCCTTTTACAGTAATTACCATCCCTAACTCACCTCTTAAGCTGCAAATACTCCACTTCACTTACTCTACCCAAAGTTGATCCTCACATCTCAGTTCAATCACTTCCTCAACCATTCCTTCCTTGTTATGTTCACATAATGATAAATATAGATCACGTACACCATTATACACTCTCACATCAATAATTCCATACATTGGATCATCAATGTTAAAATGGATTTTGGTTAGTATCTGTCTCTTTAAGACAAAAAGTTCCACAAAGACAGGAAAAAGGCTATTTTTTCTCCAATTAGTAGGGTGGCTCACATAATGCTCAAAAAAGATTATTAAAATTAAGTGATAAATTATGACTGGGGCACCTGGTGGCTCAGTCGGTTGAGCATCTAACTTGGACTCAGGTCATGATCTCACAGTTCGTGGGTTCAAGCCTCGTGTTAGGCTCTGTACGGACAGCTCAGAGCTTGGAGTCTACTTCAGATTCTGTGTCTCCCTCTTGGTCTTCCCTGCCCATGTTCTGTCTCTCTCTGTCTCTCAAAAGTAAATAAATGTTGTTTAAAATTTAAAGATAATTTATGACTGAAGGAGTTAACATAAACTGGCTTTAAACAGGTTTTTGCTTTTCTATTAACTGTCTGAGATACAAAGAAAAAAAATAGATTGTATCTCACACCCTGTCTATACCTCAAAGGCCCAAGGCACAAAGTTTCTTTGCTGGTTATGGCAAAATCTTTATATAATTAACTGTTAAGCCTGCAACTGGGAAGGAGTCACTGGTGGAAACGGGCTCCCAGGGAGCTACAGAAAACCAGGAGCATCCTTCAGGGCAAAATTGCTAAAGCAAAGAGTCAGGATCACCATCCGAGAAATGAATTCATAGCCAGGAAGAAAAGAATATGAATTACATCCAATTAGTTAGGCAAGCACAGAAGTGTGAGAAAGAGCAAAGTCAGCAATATCCCAGGCTACTGGAGGGGTACAATTTGGACAGACTGCCTACTTCAAAAAGATTTCCATGGTGCCATAATATATTTCCTCCTTCCCATGCTTCTCTCTGCTAGAATCATTAAAAGTTCCAAGAGGAGACCTCACCTGGACCAGTCATGGTACTCAAGCTCCTAAACACCTTGAGTGGTCAATAGATAAACACGTGACTCAAGCCAGGCCAACCTGAATTCTCTCCTGCCAATTTAAAAACTTAGGATAAGAGTAACTGGATAGCTGATTAAAGACAAAGTAAAATGTTAGGATGTTAACAGTCATATGCACCCATGGAATTAAAAAAAAAAAAACTGAAACAACACTTTCTGTAGTAGAAAATAATGAAAGAGGCATGTGTAGAGAGTGAAAGGTGTGCCTGTGCTGGGTTTAGGTGTGTGTGTGTAAGAAAGTGAACGAATAGAGGGAAGGAAAGACGAAGGGAGGGAGGAGGAAAGGGAGATGGAGAAGGAGAGAGAGATTTTTTTTACAGAGATTGAAAAGGCAAACTTAATATATCTCTCGTCTTGCTTAACCTAGCTTCAGTTGGGTTTAGAGCGAACAGAAGGACCAAGTGGCATAAACATATTAATTGAGGGTCATGATCCAGAACTCAGGTTCTGATGAATTTCTGCTGATGTGGCCCTCATTCTTACTTCCCTATGCATGGTCATGGTGGCTGAGGGGTCCTGGAGGACAAGAAATGTGGCATTAATGTGGTTTCACCAGGTTGAACCATAAGAAAGTATGAAGGTAAGATATCAAAATATAACAGAGCAGATGAACATGGTACCTTGCTATAAATACCTCAAACAGCACTGACCACCATTAACATGTTTAGATCATCATGAAATGACGCAATTTATGTAATGAATCTAGGTATTTTTATGCACACATTTTCACTTAGCAATGCTTATAAAATCAGCAATAAAGAAAGCAATAATTTTTATGCATGATATTGGCAAGCCAACAAACAATCATCTGGATACTTACTTCAAAATATTTACCTGCACCTAAATCTTTTTTATACCAAATTTGTATAAAGTATACAAATAGGCAATTGAGTGAGGTTTCAGTTTTGTAAGATGTTGACTTCCCTCTCTCCAATCTCTCTCTCTCTCTCTCTCTCTCTCTCTCTCTCTCTCTCTCTCACACACACACACACACACACACACACACACACTTAGAGATAACAATTTGTGGTTAAAAATTCAAAGAGTAGGGAAAACAACTGAATATGCCACAGCTTTCATGTTTTATGTTTAATTTATAATTCATTAAAATCATTTGCTGTATGATGGAGAATGGATTCTTACAAATAAAAAAAAAAGATAAACAACTTTAAAACAGTATTGTTCAGCTAATTCTTTGAGATTGTTGAAAGTATCTGTTTCTTACGGGTAGGAATACATAGTGGAGCTCATATGCTTGGTCCTCCTCACTGATAATCACTCGATTGCTGACTGAAAATACCCTCAAATCCAGGGATGATGCCTTGTTTATACAAAGCCTCAAAGCCATCCATTGCACTCTTGACCCCCTTGGCTTGGGAAACCCTCCAAGTAGGAAGTTCTGCTGTTTTCCATTTTTGGATGTGCCCCATTCAGTTCTTGAGCCAATCTGATTGGAAACTGTGTCAGAAGTTCGCAACACCATCTGGTGATCATTTTTATTTCAATTAATTAATTTACTGCCTTTTTCCTATAACTTGTCCTTAAACTGTCAAAATTTTGGTTGAATTAATAAAAGGTGGGGATCTACCTTAGTTTTCCCCCATCAAACACTCCTGTTCAATTATAAAACCACCCAGAAACTCAGCTTTATGGCCTGGGTCCTGATTTTTTTTTAATGTTTATTTTTGAGAGAGAGGGAGAGCATGAGCAGAGGAGGGGCAGAGAGAGAGAGAGGGGGAGACAGAGGATCCGAAGCGGGCTCCGTGCTTACAGCAGAGTCCGTGGCAGGGCTATATTTCACAAACCATGAAATCATGATCTGAGCTGAAGTCTGAAGTTGGATGCTTAACTGACTGAGCCACTTAGGTGGCCCCTTATCTTCTGCTTGGTTCCTATGAGTAATCTTTACCAGACACTCAAGTCTAATATATCTCAAGGCTAGCTGTTGTAATATGACAATTATGGAAACATATTTTTACTAAAAGATCTGTCCATCTGAAATTAAAATTTAACTAGGTGCCTTACATTTTTATTTGTTGATTCTGGCAGTGGGTAGTTGGGTCCAGACTATGAACCAGTATCAAATAAACAGAATCCCTTGGATTGTTCTGAAACCTTATCTACCCCAAGAAAACATTTGGTGTAATGTCAGATCTCACATTCCTATCCTAATTGAGTGCCTCTTTTACTAGCAGCTACTTCTGATGTTTTATTGAATTTTCTCTACCTCAAGATATAATTTTTCAACAGATATAGAATCTCAACAAGGTAGTTTCAAAGGTGCCTTCCAAGTCTAAATCGTGTCTCAAATACTGGCATTCCTAAATACAAACCCAGGTTTTATCATGCAAGCCTAAATCTTTGGATTACTTACTCCTGTGTTATCCAGAGTGAGCTCTTGAATAATGTCTAAGACTGGCATATTGTATTAGTGTGTTTGCAAATGTCACTATAAGGTGACACTCTTACACTTACCCTGTAGAATACAAGAATATTCTAAACTCCTGATTTTCATAACAGAAGAAAAGCATTTGAGCTTCTATTAAGATAATTAACAAAATGGAGGTTGTACTTGCAGTTGGAAATTTCCTTTAAACACAGCATGTGTTTAGTAATAGTCTATAGTAATAGCTTTGTTTGTCCCTTGCCAGCAGTTTAGAAAAGGAACGAAAATTTTAAAATTCTTACATATTCAAGGGAGTTATTTTACTTAGGGCATACATATAGTTATGTTTCTAAATAAGCCAAAGCCTCTGTTATTAAAGTGAAACTAACTTTATAGACCAGTTCAAATTGATCAAAACAATTGTAGAGGAAAAAAAAGAAAAATAAAACAACAAAAAAATCCCTGGAGGACGCTAGAAACAAGAGATATGCTTACAAATTAATCTTCTAGCTCATATGACACATGCTTTTTCAAACAAACAAAAAAAAAGCATAACGTCATTTGAAATAATATATGTAAATTATAGCAATGACACATATTGCCAAGTTCACAAACACTTGAAACTGAGTTTCCTCAGTAGAGCATTGAAGTGACAGCAGTGGAATCGGATATACACTCAAAGATGGAGAAAGAACATTACAAAATAATGTTTCAAAAATAAAATAATGTAAATGCTTAATAAAATAATTGGGAACAAATTCAAAATGTTTTTGACAGTTGTCATTTATGTTGATTCAATCTGAGCTATGATAAAGATATTATAATTATATTTATTTATTATCCAACTGAAATAGTGATTCCTGAGTTTAAAAAATCAAATCAGAGTATCTAAATGATTATGCCAATGATATGGTTTAACACTGTAAGAAAGAAATGAAGTTTACTCCTTGAACTCAAGTATCCTTTATAAAAAGTGATAATGACAATAAAACAATAATAAATGTATAGAAGTAACAAAACAGATCTGTTTCTACACTAGGTATCAAAGTAGATGTGGAGTCTTGAGGTACCCTGGTCTGCTGGGCATAAAGAAATAAGATGTACCTCCTAGAACCTAGTAAACTCAGTAGCTGCCTTGGAAGATTCTCATGCAAAATTGTGGCTTTAGTTCAACAAATAATGCCTCCCCAACAGAAAATATGCCTTGATCAAACAGAAGTGTTGAAAGGCCAAAAATGTTACTTTATATGATAAAGCTGCCTGTTATCTACATACTAAAGCGTTTAATTGACAAACTAGGCTCTAAGGATGAAAACTTAGGTTACTTGAAAATCAGTGTCCAGAAAGGTGAAATGCGAGAGAAACCAATTTGTAGTTTGAAAGAAACAATGATAAACTTTAAAAAGCAAACAACATATTTGATACAAAAAATGGCACAATGAAATATGAAATGAAATAGTAACACTAAAGAAGCTAGCGTTTTTTGAGCACTTACACTGATTTGGTACTTTGGTAGTACCTTACAGAATTCATCTTTTATGCTTATCAAACATGCTTATAATGTAAGCTCTGCCATCTTTACATGCATAGGAGAAACATATTCATACGATTTGAGTCACTTGTTCAAAGTCACCTACAGAGCAGTGAAGCCAAGATTAAAACTGAGGTTTAAAATCCAAGATAATGCTGTTAGCTGTTGTACTATACTATCCCTGTGTGTTACATAACTGTTTACAGACAATGAGCTAAAGGGCATTTTAAAAAGAATAAAAAAGAAGGGCGCCTGGGTGGCTCAGTCGGTTGAGCTTCTGCCTTCAGCTCAGGTCATGATCTCACACTCCATGAGTTTGAGTCCCACATCGGGCTCTGTGCTGACAGCTCAGAGCCTGGAGCCTGCTTCAGATTCTGTGTCTCCCTCTCTCTCTGCCTCCCCTGCTCATGCTCTGTCTCTCTCTGTCTCAAAAACAAATAAAAACATTAAAAAAAAAAACTTAACAGAATAAAAGAAATGAACACATTGCTTTTGGAAATCAAAAGATTCTGTGTCAACTACAGACTTAGACACTGACTAGCTATATGAACATAGGGAAAACATTTTAATTCTCTGGGACTCATTTTTCCTCATCTGTAACATTAGGAAATGAACTGTGGTAGATTTTTGCAGCGATAATCCCCAGTTTGTTCATGACTTTCTATATCCACACATTTGTATACATCCTTTGCACCCTGATGCAGGGCCTCCCACTGTGACTTGCTTTGGTAGATGAGAGAATAGAAAATGTGATAAAACACAGGCTTGAAAATTCCTTGCTCAGTGGGGCTTACCCTCTCTTGCTGCTTCTGGGATCCCTGCAAGAGCAGCAATATGAATCATCTCAGGCTAGGCAAACCTGTGACTCAGTCATCCTTTCCACTGCACACGACAGCCAGCACCAACCATCAGACATGTAAATGAGGTCAGCAGACTATAGCCACATGAATGAGTCCAGAAAAAGCCATCAAAAGAACTACTCAGCTGAGCTCAGCCCAAACTGCTGACAGATACAACTGCAAGCTAGTGGGTGACTGTTGTTTTCAGCCATGGGTAAGCAAATATTTTTTTTTTTTTCAGTATAGGGCCAGACAGTAAATGTTTTAGGCTGTGTGGGCCATACAATCTCTATCACAATTGCTCAATTCTGTTGTTGTAGCACCAAAGCAGTCATAGCTAATAAGCAAATAAATGGGCATGGCTGTGTTCCAATAAAACTTTATTTACAAAAACAGGCATCAAAAACAGAAACAAAACACAGGCAGCACTTGGATGTGGTTCAGGCAGTAGTTTTCCAACCCTTTTTTTAAGCCAAAAAACTTTAAGGTGGTTTGTTATACAGCAGAAGCTGATAGCTTGCTCAAGATGGGCTCATTAACATTGAGAAAATCAATTCTGTAATTAGAATTTGAATTACAAGTGAAATCATAATTACATTATTCCAATTAAAATCTGTTCCCTAAATACCAAGTATTCATCATTGAATAGAATACAAAATATTTTTTCCTCTAATTCAAATTTATTTTTGGTGGAAGTGATTGCTTTAAACGTGGGATACAATACTAAAATTATATTAACTAGAACAATAAAAATATAACTGAAATTTCACATAATACCTCTTCCATGGCCCTATGAGATCAACATTCTTCTGCATGCATGTACAAACACAGTTAAAGTTTGAAAATAACTAGTTATATGTGCTTTAAAAAGCACAGTTGCTAAGCAAGATGATAAGCCCACTGATCTAAGGAAAGTTAAGGAGAATTAAATAAACCAAAATTTTGCAAATATCTTATTATGCATATTATATGTATTATTTAATGTAAAATGTTAAATGTGATCCTTCATGTGATGTGCCAGTTGTAAAGGCCATCTCTAAAATATGAGAGTGAAGAGAATGGATGATGCTGAGGAATATGGTAGTTTTAAAAGATCTATGTGTCCTTGAATGCTGAATGAGGATAATTTTGACCCAAATATGTCACTGTTAATTTATGCAGAATATATCTCAGAAGAAATTCCATTAATGTTATTAACTGACAGAATTTTAGTGTAAAAGAGAACTGATAACATCAAAAGTGTGTATATATATGTAGAATGAAGAGCAGGAGCAGAATGTGAAAGTAGACAGTAGAAAGAGAGGAGAGTAGAAAGAGAGGAGAGTAGAAAGAGAGGAGAGTAGAAAGACAGAAGGAGAGAACACTTAGCAAAGAGTAAAGTTTGAACTGAACTTCAGAGGAAACTTCAGTTTAAAGCAGAGTGAGAACAGTTCTGTGTTGAAGGTTAATTTTAGAAAGAAAAAAAAAAGTCTAACCTAGATAAGTTACTTCTCTAACTTATGTGGGTTAAAAATTCAGAGTATTAGGACCATTAAGAACATTCTAGAAGCTGTCAAAATACTATCATAAGAATTCATGATGGAACTAAGGAATAATTTCTGTCTTTATGAGTAGTCAGGGATACAGCAGATAGACTTAGGACAACATTTTTAGTAGTAGGTGGAATATATATAAAAATACATGTACAAATGATAGGTCCCTAGCATGTCAAAAACACTGATAATCTTAACACTAAGTGTTAACATCAATAATTATATAAGAAGCAACTATGACTTAAGCAATGAAGAATTTGTAGATTAATTTCTTATTAGAATTGTGGTTTATGAATAAATGCATTGATTCACAAGTTATTTTTTTAATGGTTAAAATTTTCAGACACAGATAGCAAATGATTGGAACCTAGCCTATTTGCAAAATATAGGAAAAACAAAATTATTGCCCAAGGCATTCCTTAGTGATGAATTATTTTAAACTTGGAGGCACCTGAATGGCTCAGCAGGTTGAGTGTCTGACTCTTGGTTTTAGTTCAGGTCATGATCTCACGGTTTGTTTGATCAAACCCCACATTGGGCTCTGGGCTGACGGTGTGGAGCCTGCTTGGGATTGTCTCTCTCCCTCTCCTCCCCTTCCCCACTCTCTCTCTCAAAATAAATAAACTTTTTTTTTAATTGTCTTAAATTTTAAGAATAACTAGGAGTAATTTCTGTAGATTGCTGAAAGTAATATAAATTGGTACAATGTTTCTTAAAACATCAAGATTCTTAATTGTTTATATATTTCATGTAATTCTATTCATAATAATCACTTATAAAATTTTATGCACAAGTATATTGATTATAGTCATTTTATTTTTCTAAACTGACAACAGGAAGGCCAACAATAAGGAAATGGTTAAATAAAATATGGTAAATAAAAATAACACATTTTATGTGACCGTAAAAAATTTTAAAAAGTGTCATCAATCTGAGAACCTCATTATCCTAGTTGAATAGTACAAAAGTGACATAAAAATCACACATACATAATGCATATATGTATGAATACTTACTTGTAGAGAAAAATCTGTCAGAAAATATGCTAAAACAATAATAGTAATTATTCCTGAAGTGGTAGCATTTACTCCTTTACACTTTTAAAAGTTTCTAAAATTAGCAAATATGAACCAATATTGCTTTTATAGGGATTAAAAAATATGGTGTCAGGAAATACTATTCCTTCTAGCTCAAAAACTCAAATCTTTCTTACTTTGACACGCAAGGCTGATCACAATCTATTAGCAAGTATCTTTTTTATCCACGTCTACTCTTCCTTTCTACTTATTGCAAATAGATCACACTTTCTTATTTTTATTCTTCAGTCCAGTGCCTTTGTTCTGTTCTGTTTACCTAGAACACTTCACCTGTTTCTCTCGATGTGACTCCTTCCTATTTTGAAACCCTCTTCCTAGTGCAGATCCTCCTTACAGTGGAGTTACATCCCAAAAAACCCATCACAGGCTGAAAATAATAGTAAATCAAAAAGTTTAGCTTAGCCTATCTTAAATGTATTCAGAACACTTACCTTAGCCTACAGTTAGTTGTGCAAGATCATTTAACACAAAGCCTTTTTTATAATACAATGTAGAATAGCTCATGTAATTTATGGAATACTGCACAGAAAGTGAAAAACAGAATGATTGTATGGGTACAGAATGGCTGTAAGTGTATCGGTTGTTTGCCCTGGTGTGGCCAACTGGGAACTGCGGCTCACTGCCACTACCCAGCATCACAAGAAGGCATCACACCACATATTACTAGCCTGGGAAATGATCAAAGTTCAAAACCTGAAGAACAGTTTCTACTCAATGTGTATCACTCTCACATCATCATAAGTCAAAAAACTGTGCCTCAAACCATAGTAAGTCAGAGGCGATCTGTACCCTCACATTCCAGAGACCTTAAATAACCACTCTCCTGAACAATTCTCTTAACTTCCATTGATAGTAGAATGTCACCTACTCAACTGTCAGGGATAGAAATCCAACTTAAGCCAGCTTTTACCAAAGATGGGGGCAGGGTGAAAAAAGAGGGAGAGGTTAAAATGTTTCCTCATTGTAGGCAGGATTTTTCAACATCAGTGTTACTGACAGTCTGTGTTGCGGCAACACTGTGTCCTGTGCATTGTAGGACGTTTAGCAGCATCCCTGGCCTCTGCCCATTGGATACCAGTAGCACTCCCAGTGTCACCAACAACATTTCCATACACTGCCAAATATCCTCTTGGAGGCAATATTACCATGCTGAGAACCACTGGTTTTGGAGAAAATGGAAAGGCCTGTCGGATCCCAAAGACTAAAATCACGTTCTCAAAATTAATTCCTCCATCCAAAAGGCTGTCACTTCACAAGCTGTTCACTGTCCACCCCAGACTTCAAAACTACCAGATTAAACATGCTGGGGGGGAAATACATTGTTCAAAATAGTAACTCTGATGAAAAATCTGATACAATCTCTAAATGCCCTAACACTGAACTAATAATCTCTTTGGATGGTGTAATAGAGTTCTGAAGAGACAAGGGCAAGGCCACTTATTCACCCTGACGGGTAATATTACTGTTGTCACTAATCAACCATCTGAGGAAAGAAGATATTTTGATTCTAAGAAGTGAGAGGGTATTCAGCTGTTCCTTAGTTTTTTTGTTTTGTTTTGTTTTTTGTTTCTTTCTCTGCTTAATAAGACTGTAAGCTACTTAAAGGCAAGCGATATCTTTCCAACATCTTTTATCCATCCACAGTTCCCACAATTTTGTCTTGTAGAAAGTGCAATACATAGTGACTTATTAACTAAAACTTTTTAAAGGAAGTTCCAGTTTTTTTTTAACTCATGGAGACTAAACTGATCTCATTTTTTTGTGTTTCAAAAAAGTATCTAATAATCTATATAGAAACCTTCTGAATATATTAAATTAAATTTGTTCTGTAAAATTATATTCTTAAAAAACTTTTAAAAATAAAAAAAACTGCTTTAATTGTGATTAATTTGATATGAGTGCACAGTAAATTTGCCATCTAAACCCAAATATGCAGTGTGGCAGAACTATAGGACAGAATTAGGAAAATGTGAAAGACTAAATATAAACTTTTTGAGATGAGAAATTATATTTCTAATGACTAATATTTATTTCTATGTGTGGAAATGTGCATAGGTTTTAAATAATGATGAGCATCTGGCAACATACATAAACCTATGAAGAGCTTTATAAATACATATACATTTTAAAATGTTTTAAATTTATCTTCCTTAATGAAATTATCCACAGGACATACTATACTTAAAAAAAGCTTTTTAAAAAATGTCTACAACATTTTGTTTGGAAATAAAAATGTGTTATGTTGATCCAGCACTCCTTTAACATCATACTTTTTAAAAACAGAATGCAATAAAGCAATGGATTTCGGGTTAAGGATACGAGTCTCAAGTCAAGGAAACACAAATTCAAATTGGATTTTAAGGAGTTTGAAAGCAAACTAAATGAGCCTTGTTGTATATACTTTTTGTTTCCTATAATTTTACAAAGCAATTTTTATCTGTCAGTGAGGGCTGTGCCAGCTGTTGAAAAAACCTAATTTGAATAAGATGTAAAATGCAGAACTGCCATACAAAAACCACAGTAAGACCCTGCCTTTCATACCAGATATATTATTTGATCTTCAGCTCCGTGGAAAACATTTCAGCCTAAATAATGACAATTTACTCTAAATGGAATTATTTTTGACCATAAAAATGTAACATATAATGCATTAATCTATCTTAGATATATTCTTCTTTTAAATATACTACTAGAATAAGACTTTCATGATCCTGTGAGAAATTACCTGAAATTTATAATTTAAAAATTTTTCCTAAACCTATTCAAATTCTTGAGCCTAATGTTTTAATGGACAAAACTTAAGAGAAGCAATATTTCAGCCATATTTTCTCGCACTTACATTTAAACTCTCTAAATATTTTATATATTTAATTCACTTTAAATATAATTTTTAAATTTTCATATACGTTATTAGAAGAAAAATAATGTTTTTAAAGATTGCAATGACATATTTTGGTGTTTACAAATAATATGTAACACAAGTAAACGTATGCAAATGGCACATTTAATCAACTGTTGATTTCAGAATAACTGAAATATAAAGAGCAAATAAGGATCTCTTGATGACATCTGAGAATCTAATACTTCTAAGAATGTTGCACTTCACAAAAATAACAATGAAGCAAAATTCATAGTTATCAATCTGAGTACTGTCTCATAAATTAATAAGCAAATACCACCCAATACTGATAAACACAAATGTTTCCAATGTTACATAATATTTCTTTGGTTTGTTGTATTTTTATTTTTTTTATTTTTTTGTGATTTTGCCTTCAGTCTGTTGTCTGGGCATTTTTTATAACAGTTTAATTAATATATCATACACTTCACTCACAATTCAATGTTTTGCTATATTCACAGTTATACAACTGTCACTATAATCAGTTTTGGGATATTTTCATGCCCCAAAAGAAAGGCCATACTCTTAGTCATGACCTGTCATTTCCCCAAAACCTCTTCTGAGCTATAGGCAACCACTAATTTATTTTCTGTTTATATTTATTTGCTTTGTCTGGACATTTCATATGAAAGAAATCACAGGATATATGGTCTTTTGTGACTGACCTCTTTCACTTGGCATGATGTTTTCAAAGCTCACCGACATTGTAGCATGTACAGATACTTTATTTTGTTTTATTGCCAAATAATATTCTATTTTATGGGTATACCACATATTATTTATCTATTATATGCTGATGGATATTTGAGTTGTTTTGACTTTTTGACTATTGGGAATAGTTCTTCCATGAACAAAATTTTGTTTAGGCATACGTTTTCATTTGTCTTAACTATACACCAAAGAGTGAACTGTTTTGTTTTCTGAAAAGAGAAGAATGCCTTGCTAAATGGATCGCTTTTGTATCTTATATTCATCATGTAATTTTTATTTTATTAACAGCTTGAATGAAACAACTGCTTTTTGAGACAACACTATATTTTGTTCTTGTGATATCTGTTAGACATAATTTCAAATGATAACTTTTGCTTTTCATTTTATAAATACCACCAGTATCGAAACTCACATAAATAGTGGCTTACATTCTATTTTCATTTGAGACCCTGTTTAAAAAGTAAGTAAGTTAAGTAAGCTGATATCCAACTTGACATTTTTTTCTCTAAATGGAAATATTTGGCCATTTAAAATTTTAATATATGGCTAAGAAACTGAGAGTATGAAATGTCATGTGAGAATTCTTTCAAGTCTACCTATCTTAACTTGTAATAAATGCCTTTCTTCTGTGTGGCAAGCAATTGAAATGTTATCCATCAGTATTCTGTTTCAATTCAGTAGAAATGAAAAATGCCTGATGTCACTGTCAAACATACTCAGGAAGATTTGATGAGCAAGCCCATAGGAAAACTGTCTTTTCTCAGCAATGCTCTGATGATTGGCACAATTTGTGTGCAGATGTTTTCCTTTAATTTACAATTCTGATATTCAGAGAAGAACTTACCTTTTTCAGATGATGTATCCGTAATATAGCAAGGGAATTCATCACTAAAAAATTATCCATGTACAAGAGCTTTGAGGTGCCTTTAGAGACCAACTATAGCTCTAGAACCAGTGTCCCTCTGCTTGATCAGTTTATAGATCCACTGATTTCACAAGCCACACCATGGAGTACATATTAGATTTCAAATATGGAGGGAATGCTGTTAATATTTTTTTTACAATCCAATAAGAAAATTATTTTAGCACAATCCTAGGAATTAGGACTTTTATAGTGACAAACTGTATTAGATGTGGCATATTAGAGATAAGAAAGATAAGAGAGAAAAAAAAAGCACACATGAATACAAATTAACATTTAACCTAACTGAAGTTTAAACCAAAGTTCGATGCACTAGAAACACCTTTGTTTTGCCAAAAATATCTTAGTGTGGCTTCTAGGTGTAAATCAGAACTTTACCAAGGTCATATGCAATCCACAATTCCTGGTCCATTATGAAGTTGTTTTGGTGAGTTGATCAAAGTGTATGTGTTTTCTCTAACCAAAGAACCATTAAGAAGAGAATGATGCACTAAACTGCCAAAGAAATGCTGCTGATTCCTAGTGTGGGACTGAGTTTGTGTGATCAAAATTAAATTCCTTGGTAGTACACAAATAAACAACCTAACCTTACACTTTAATGGAACTAGATAAGGAACAATAAATGAAATCCAAAACCAGCAGAAGGAAGGAAATCATAAAGATTAGAGAAGAAATAAATGATATAGAAACTAAAAAGTCAATAGAATAGATCAATGAAAACAGGAGCTGGTTCTTTGAAAAGATCAACAAAATTGACCAACTTCTAGTTAGATACATTAAAAAAAAGAGAGAGAGAGAGAGAGAAGGAACTCAAACATAATCACAAATGAAGGAGAAATAATAAGCAACACAATGGAAATACAGTTATAAAATAATATTATGCAAAACTATATGCCAAAAAATTAGACAACCTAAAAGAAATGGATAAATTCCTAGAAACCTAATCTAGAAACTGAAGTAAGAAGAAACAAAATTTAAACAGACTGATTACCAGAAAGAGGGTGAATCACTGGGACACCTGGGTGGCTCAATTGGGCTGAGTGTTTACTTTGGCTCACGTCATGATCTCATGGTTCATGATTTCCAGCTCCACATAGGGCTTGCTGCTATCAGCATGGAGCCCATTTCGGATCCTCTGTCCCCCTCTCTCTCTGTCCTTCCCCTGATTGTGCTCTCTCTCTCTCTCTCTCTCTCTCTCTCTCTCTCTAAAATATAAATAAACATTTAAAAAGAGAGACAGACAGAGAGAGAGAGAGAGAGAATCAGTGATCAAAAAACTCGAACAAACAAAAGTCCAGGACCAGCTGATTTCATAGGTGAATGCTACCAAATATTTAGAGAAGAGTTAATAACTATTCTACTTGAACTATTCCAAAAAAACAGAAGAAGAAAAATTTCAAAGTTTGTTCATGAGACCAACATTACCCTGATACCAGAACCAGATAAAGACATTACAGAAAAAGAAAACTACAGGCCAATATCTCTGATGAACATAACTGCAAAAACCTTCAACAGAATATTAGCAAACTGAATCCAACAAAACATTAAAAAAATCATTCAACATGATCAAGTCGGATTTATTCCTGATATTCAAGGGGGTCTGATATTTGCAAATCAATATGACAAATCATATCAACAAGCAAAAGAACAAAATGCATATGATTGTTTCAAGAAATGCAGAAAAAGCATTTGACAAAGGACAATGTCCATTTATGATAAAATCCCTCAACAAAGCAGATTTAGAGGGAACATACCTCAACATAATAAAGGCCATATGTCAAAAACCCACAGCTAATACCATACTCAATGGGGAAAAACAGAACTTTCCCCCTAATGTAAGGAACAAGACAAGGATCTCTATTCTCACCACTTTTATTCAACATAGTGCTGGAAGTCCTAGACCCAGCAATCAGACAAGAGAAATAAATAAAAGGTATCCAAATTGGTAAGGAAGAATTAAAACTATTTGCAGATGTCATAATATTATATATAGACAATCCTAAAGACTCCACTAAAAAACTACTAGGACTGATAAATGAATTCAGGAGAATACAAAATTAATGTGCTGAAATCTGTTCCATTTCTACAAACTAGTAAGAAGAAAAGAGAAATTAAGAAATCAATCTCCTTTACAATTGTACCAAAAAATAATAAGATACCTAGAAATAAACCTAACCAAAGGGAGGAAAGACCTGTACTCTGAAGACTATAAAATATTGATGAAAGAAAATGAAGACAACACAAAGAAATGAAAAGATATTCTATGCGTATGGATTGAAGGAACAAATATTGTTAAAATGTCTATACTACCAAAGTGTAAAATAAATTTAATAAGTGTAAAATAAATTTAATGCAATCATTCTCAAAAACTCCACAGAATTTTTCACAGAACTAGAACAAGCAATCCTAAAATTTATATGGAACCACAGAAGACCCCAAATAGTCAAATCAATTTTGAAAAAGAAAGCAAAACTCAATGCATTACAATTCTAGACTTCAAGTTATATTACAAAGCTAGAGTAATCAAAACCACTTAGTATGGACAAAACATAGACACAGAGATCAATGAAACAGAAAAGAAAACCCAGAAATAAACCCACAATTATATGGTCAGTTAATCTTCAACAAAAATGGAAACATTATCCAATGGCAAAAAGACAGTCTTTTCAAGAAATGATGCTGGGAGGAGAGAGGGAAGATGGCAGCATAGGAGGACGCTGGGCTCACTGCGCGTCCTGCTGATCACTTAGATTCCACCTACACCTGCCTAAATAACCCAGAAAACCGCCAGAGGATTAGCAGAACGGAATCTACAGAGCCAAGTGCAGACAAGAGGCCCACGGAAGAGGGTAGGAAGGGCGGCGAGGCGGTGCGCGCTCCACGGACTGGCGGGAGGGAGCCGGGGCAGAGGGGCGGCCCACCGGCCAAGCAGAGCCCCCGAGTCTGGCTGGCAAAAACGGAGGGGCCGGACGGACTGTGTTCCTACAGCAAGCACGACTTAGCGTCTTGGAGGTCATAAATTAACAGCTCTGCTCAGAAAGCCGGAAGGCTGGAGGACAAAGGGAGGGAGAGTTGCTGAGCCCCGGACAACAGAGCTCAGCTTGGCGGGGAACAAAGGCGCTCGCCAGCGCCATCTCCCCCGCCCATCCCCCAGCCAAAATCCCAAAGGGAACCAGTTCCTGCCAGGGAACTTTCTCGCTCAGCACAAATACCCAACTCTGTGCTTCTGCGGAGCCAAACCTCCGGCAGCGGATCTGACTCCCTCCCGCTGCCACAGGGCCCCTCTTAAAGTGGATCACCTAAGGAGAAGCGAGCCAAACCTGCCCCTCCTGCTCCCGTGCACCTTGCCTACCCACCCCAGCTAATACGCCAGATCCCCAGCACCACAAGCCTGGCAGTGTGCAAGTAGCCCAGACGGGCCACGCCACCGCACAGTGAATCCCGCCCCTAGGAGAGGGGAAGAGAAGGCACACACCAGTCTGACTGTGGCCCCAGCGGTGGGCTGGGGGCAGACATCAGGTCGGACTGCGGCCCCGCCCACTAACTCCAGTTATACACCACAGCACAGGGGAAGTGCCCTGCAGGTCCTCACCACTCCAGGGACTATCTAAAATGACCAAACGGAAGAATTCCCCTCAGAAGAATCTCCAGGAAATAACAACAGCTAATGAACTGATCAAAAAGGATTTAAATAATATAACAGAAAGTGAACTTAGAATAATAGTCATAAAATTAATCTCTGGGCTTGAAAACAGTATAGAGGACGGCAGAGAATCTCTTGCTACAGAGATCAAGGGACTAAGGAACAGCCAGGAGGAGCTGAAAAGCGCTTTAAACGAAATGCAAAACAAAATGGAAACGACGAAAGCTCGGATTGAAGAGGCAGAGGAGAGAATAGGTGAACTTGAAGATAAAGTTATGGAAAAAGAGGAAGCTGAGAGAAAGAGAGATAAAAAAATCCAGGAGTATGAGGGGAAAATTAGAGAACTAAGTGATACACTAAAAAGAAATAATATATGCATAATTGGTATCCCAGAGGAGGAAGAGAGAGGGAAAGGTGCTGAAGGGGTACTTGAAGAAATTATAGCTGAGAACTTCCCTGAACTGGGGAAGGAAAAAGGCATTGAAATCCAAGAGGCACAGAGAACTCCCTTCAGACGTAACTTGAATCGATCTTCTGCACGACATATCATAGTGAAACTGGCAAAATACAAGGATAAAGAGAAAATTCTGAAAGCAGCAAGGGATAAACGTGCCCTCACATATAAAGGGAGACCTAGAAGACTCGTGACTGATCTCTCTATGAAACTTGGCAGGCCAGAAAGGATTGGCACGATATCTTCAGTGTGCTAAACAGAAAAAATATGCAGCCGAGAATCCTTTATCCAGCAAGTCTGTCATTTACAATAGAAGGAGAGATAAAGGTCTTCCCAAACAAACAAAAACTGAAGGAATTTGTCACCACTAAACCAGCCCTACAAGAGATCCTAAGGGGGATCCCGTGAGACAAAGTACCAGAGACATCACTACAAGCATAAAACATACAGACATCACAATGACTCTAAACCCGTATCTTCCTATAATAACACTGAATGTAAATGGATTAAATGCGCCAACCAAAAGACATAGGGTATCAGAATGGATGAAAAAACAAGACCCATCTATTTGCTGTCTACAAGAGACTCATTTTAGATCTGAGGACACCTTTAGATTCAGAGTGAGGGGATGGAGAACTATTTATCATGCTACTGGAAGCCAAAAGAAAGCTGGAGTAGCCATACTTATATCAGACAAACTAGACTTTAAATTAAAGGCTGTAACAAGAGATGAAGAAGGGCATTATATAATAATTACAGGGTCTATCCATCAGGAAGAGCTAACAATTATAAATGTCTATGCGCCGAATACCAGAGCCCCCAAATATATAAAACAATTACTCATAAACATAAGCAACCTTATTGATAAGAATGTGGTAATTGCAGGGGACTTTAACACCCCACTTACAGAAATGGATAGATCATCTAGACACATGGTCAATAAAGAAACAAGGGCCCTGAGTGATACATTGGATCAGATGGACTTAACAGATATATTTAGAACTCTGCATCCCAAAGCAACAGAATATACTTTCTTCTCGACTGCACATGGAACATTCTCCAAGATAGATCATATACTGGGTCACAAAACAGCCCTTCATAAGTTTACAAGAATTGAAATTATACCATGCATACTTTCAGACCACAATGCTATGAAGCTTGAAATCAACCACAGGAAAAAGTCTGGAAAACCTCCAAAAGCATGGAGGGTAAAGAACACCCTACTAACGAATGAGTGGGTCAACCAGGCAATTAGAGAAGAAATTAAAAAATATATGGAAACAAACGAAAATGAAAATACAACAATCCAAACGCTCTGGGACGCAGCGAAGGCAGTCCTGAGAGGAAAATACATTGCAATCCAGGCCTATCTCAAGAAACAAGAAAAATCCCAAATACAAAATCTAACAGCACACCTAAAGGAAATAGAAGCAGAACAGCAAAGACACCCCAAACCCAGCAGAAGAAGAGAAATAATAAAGATCAGAGCAGAAATAAACAATATAGAATCTAAAAAAACTGTAGAGCAGATCAACGAAACCAAGAGTTGTTTTTTTGAAAAAATAAACAAAATTGAGAAACCTCTAGCCAGGCTTCTCAAAAAGAAAAGGGAGATGACCCAAATAGATAAAATCATGAATGAAAATGGAATTATTACACCAATCCCTCAGAGATACTAACAATTATCAGGGAATACTATGAAAAATTATATGCTAACAAATTGGACAACCTGGAAGAAATGGACAAATTCCTAAACACCCACACTCTTCCAAAACTCAATCAGGAGGAAATAGAAAGTTTGAACAGACCCATAACCAGCGAAGAAATTGAATCGGTTATCAAAAATCTCCCAACAAATAAGAGTCCAGGACCAGATGGCTTCCCAGGGGAGTTCTACCAGACGTTTAAAGCAGAGATAATACCTATCCTTCTCAAGCTATTCCAAGAAATAGAAAGGGAAGGAAAACTTCCAGACTCATTCTATGAAGCCAGTATTACTTTGATTCCTAAACCAGACAGAGACCCAGTAAAAAAAGAGAACTACAGGCCAATATCCCTGATGAATATGGATGCAAAAATTCTCAATAAGATACTAGCAAATCGAATTCAACGGCATATAAAAAGAATTATTCACCATCATCAAGTGGGATTCATTCCTGGGATGCAGGGCTTGTTCAACATTCGCAAATCAATCAACGTGATACATCACATTAATAAAAAAAAAGAGAAGAACCATATGATCCTGTCAATCGATGCAGAAAAGGCCTTTGACAAAATCCAGCACCCTTTCTTAATAAAAACCCTTGAGAAAGTCGGGATAGAAGGAACATACTTAAAGATCATAAAAGCCATTTATGAAAAGCCCACAGCTAACATTATCCTCAATGGGGAAAAACTGAGAGCTTTTTTCCTGAGATCAGGAACACGACAGGGATGTCCACTCTCACCGCTGTTGTTTAACATAGTGCTGGAAGTTCTAGCATCAGCAATCAGACAACAAAAGGAAATCAAAGGCATCAAAATTGGCAAAGATGAAGTCAAGCTTTCGCTTTTTGCAGATGACATGATATTATACATGGAAAATCCGATAGACTCCACCAAAAGTCTGCTAGAACTGATACATGAATTTAGCAAAGTTGCAGGATACAAAATCAACGTACAGAAATCAGTTGCATTCTTATACACTAATAATGAAGCAACAGAAAGACAAATAAAGAAACTGATCCCATTCACAATTGCACCAAGAAGCATAAAATACCTAGGAATAAATCTAACCAAAGATGTAAAAGATCTGTATGCTGAAAACTATAGAAAGCTTATGAAGGAAATTGAAGAAGATATAAAGAAATGGAAAGACATTCCCTGCTCATGGATTGGAAGAATAAATATTGTCAAAATGTCAATACTACCCAAAGCTATCTACACATTCAATGCAATCCCAATCAAAATTGCACCAGCATTCTTCTCGAAACTAGAACAAGCAATCCTAAAATTCATATGGAACCACAAAAGGCCCCGAATAGCCAAAGTAATTTTGAAGAAGAAGACCAAAGCAGGAGGCATCACAATCCCAGACTTTAGCCTCTAGTACAAAGCTATAATCATCAAGACAGCATGGTATTGGCACAAAAACAGACACATAGACCAATGGAATAGAATAGAAACCCCAGAACTAGACCCACAAACGTATGGCCAACTAATCTTTGACAAAGCAGGAAAGAATATCCAATGGAAAAAAGACAGTCTCTTTAACAAATGGTGCTGGGAGAACTGGACAGCAACATGCAGAAAGTTGAAACTAGACCACTTTCTCACACCATTCACAAAAATAAACTCAAAATGGATAAAGGACCTGAATGTGAGACAGGAAACCATCAAAACCTTAGAGGAGAAAGCAGGAAAAGACCTCTCTGACCTCAGCCGTAGCAATCTCTTACTCGGCACATCCCCAAAGGCAAGGGAATTAAAAGCAAAAGTGAATTACTGGGACCTTATGAAGATAAAAAGCTTCTGCACAGCAAAGGAAACAACCAACAAAACTAAAAGGCAACCAACGGAATGGGAAAAGATATTTGCAAATGACATATCGGACAAAGGGCTAGTATCCAAAATCTATAAAGAGCTCACCAAACTCCACACCCGAAAAACAAATAACCCAGTGAAGAAATGGGCAGAAAACATGAATAGACACTTCTCTAAAGAAGACACCCGGATGGCCAACAGGCACATGAAAAGATGTTCAACGTCGCTCCTTATCAGGGAAATACAAATCAAAACCACAGTCAGATATCACCTCACGCCAGTCAGAGTGGCCAAAATGAACAAATCAGGAGACTATAGATGCTGGAGAGGATGTGGAGAAACGGGAACCCTCTCGCACTGTTGGTGGGAATGCAAATTGGTGCAGCTGCTCTGGAAAGCAGTGTGGAGGTTCCTCAGAAAATTAAAAATAGACCTACCCTATGACCCAGCAATAGCACTGCTAGGAATTTACCCAAGGGATACGGGAGTACTGATGCATAGGGGCACTTGTACCCCAATGTTTATAGCAGCACTCTCAACAATAGCCAAATTATGGAAAGAGCCTAAATGTCCATCAACTGATGAATGGATAAAGAAATTATGGTTTATATACACAATGGAATACTACGTGGCAATGAGAAAGAATGAAATATGGCCTTTTGTAGCAACGTGGATGGAACTGGAGAGTGTGATGCTAAGTGAAATAAGCCATACAGAGAAAGACAGATACCATATG